>NW_027040993.1:0-249798 GCF_037179485.1 Ochlerotatus camptorhynchus
TATATAATGGTCAACCAATACATTTTGTAGAAAATATCGGGAGGGAACATTTGTGTTAGTAGGAACTGGAATATATTTAGGAATCTCTATTCGGCAATATGAAGTACAGGTTATGTGAAAATGTAAACAAATTTAAATTAATACAAAAAGAAAGATCTCACCAAAATTATCTGCTATGCTTTCCATGTTTTCGAAGCTGTTTCATGCATTATCCTTGCCAGCAACCGTTTTCTTTTCACACCGAAGCATTGAGACCATTCATCAATCTTTCGCCTGCGCTACTGTATTGGAAGCAAACGCGCGGGATTCACAGCAGAATGCGCAGACCTTTCTGTGCTTGGAGTACATCTGATCACTAACACCATCATAGAACGATTAGAAAACCCAACACCTCCGACGCAGGCATCGATCGCTTCACATATTTATGGCTCGGGAGCACACGCGAAGTAAATAAAACAAGTATGCAGATAGCGACATCTCTTCTGATTCTTGCAAACACGTTGAATCACGTTTCCTTCTCGATTCGAAAACTTCCCAGAAAGCGAGAAAACCTCCACAATCACACACGCATAACCGTCGGGGAGGCAGAGTGCCAGTGCTTATCAGCCAAATGCAACCGAAAACAATCAAAGCGAACGCACGCACAAAACATATAGCAAACATAAAACAGAACCGTATCCGACGGGTTTCGAAACTCGAATCCTGCCAGTAAATTTTGATCCCAAGAGATAATTTCTAATCCCAACAGCTCTACTTTCAATTACCATAGAGCTGATTGGGAGCAATATCGATCATTTATGGAATATAGCTTTGATCCAAACATTCCTTTGCAAACCAAAGATGAAATATTAATTATGCTCTTGAATCTCTGACCACTTCTATAGTTGAAGCAAAAGCTGCCTCATTACCAAGTTTCGAAATTCGATTCAATTATAATATACGACAATCTTAGGCTCTTGAACCGTCTTAAAAATGTCCGTAGGAGACAATATCAAAGAATATGCGATCATGCCATGAAAGTTATCTGGCGGGATTTGCAAAATCAAATTAAAAAGCGAGGAACAAAAGTTTTGAAAATAATGTTTCTAAATTAGACACGAGTGCTTGAAAGAAGGTGGTAAAATTTTGATCACAGCTTTGGAAAAAGCTCAGAAACTTGCTAAGAAATTCGTGAGTTCCCATAATTTCAGTTTGGGTTTTAATAGTCCTATTGAGAATCAGGTTGCTAGGGATTATCTGAATACTTTCTTTTGGGAAAATATTTTTGATGATTCATGAAGGACTGATTTGGACGAACTAATATCCACAACTAAAAAGTTTCATAATAAGAAAGCCTCCAGGTTATGATGGAATTTTTTATATCCTCATCAAAAAACTCCCAGCGAGTACCTTCTTTTTCTTGGTAAAATTATTTAACAAATGTTTCCATTTGGCATACTTTCCTGATCAATGGAAAAATGCAAAAGTTGTTCCAATTTTGAAGCCGGATAAAAATCCAGCTGAAGCTTCTAGCTACCGTCCAATAAGTTTGCTTTCTTCAATAGGTAAACTTTTGAAAAAATAATTTTAAATAGAATGATGCTTCACATCAATACGAACTCAATTTTTGCAGATGAGCAGTTTGGATTTCGCCATCGGCATTCAACTATTCATCAACTCTTAAGAGTTACCAATTTAATTCGTTCAAACAAATCTGAAGGCTGCTCAACTGGAGTAGGGTAGCATTCTTGGGCCAATATTGTATAACATTTTCACTTCGGACCTTACTAATTTTTCTCATGGTTGCCACAAATCTGAAAGCTGGGCCTTATCATTACTTCGTCCTGGTTAATTGTTGGTGGACGCCTGTTTTCGGATGCGCTTGAAATCCTCGCGTTTAGGGCACTGCTTGTCGGATCCTTGGTGAGCACCACCACAGCTGGCACATTTGGATGCCACAGCTTCATCCGCAGCAATTCGGTGGTGGCGTGGTTTTGAGCGCAATTGCCACAGCGTGGTTTAATGTTGCAGTTTCGGGTGCCGTGTCCAAAGTTCAGACACCGTTGGCACTGAGTCACATCGCGATGGCCGCCACGATGATGGAATTGATGGAGCGAATGGCTTTCAGCCCATTATGCGTCACCGTTCCCTTCTGGAAGTGTACCAGGAAAAGGCAATCATCTTTTCATCCGATAGACGGCGCTTGGGGCCAGCTAGTACCGGTCCCTGATTTCATGTTCGATAAACTTCGGGTTGAAATTTGGTAGGCCCCTGATGACGACCTTGAACGATTTTTCACCGGGGATGTTGTGGGTGAAGAATTCCACCTTAGAAGTCCTCAGATGCGCGATGACCAAGTCATACTCCGCTTTCGTACGGAGCACCACCTTGGTGCCGACTCTGCCTTGTATTCGGCTTTGACGCCCAGCGACGCCAGATCCGCGATGAGCTCGTTAAGATGGGCATTTTTCACTACCAGCGGAGGTAGCTTCACTCTTGCCGCGCTCATGTCGGCACCATTTTCTTTTACGGCTGCGTCACCAAAATCTCTGTTCGTCTGGCCCCGATTCTTCTTCCTCTTCTTGCTGCGTTTTTCCGTCACAGCTGGCTGGATATTCCGATTCATGGGGAGAACAGCAAACCTGTTGGATGTAGGTACACCCGCATTTCCTTCACCGGGGTTCTTGTCCTTCACCGGGCTTCGCGAGCGATGCTTCCCCATTTCGGGGCACACACACACGCACGACAAACCGCGAAAGAGAGAACGCGAACACTATCGCAATGAACTTTTCAAACAACTCGAGAGAGCGAGCTAACACCGAACTGAACTGCTTGACGATCAAGCCACATGATGGTGCCACTAGCTTCACCGCTTATATACTATCGTGTAGCTTCTTCTTCTTTTTCTGGTCGTCACCTTGCTCGATCGTTGGTTGCGAGAAATTTAACAAAAGGGTGGGGCTCACGACGCTCGCTGACTGTCGTTCGCATTTGGGTTCAAACCTTTGTAGACTACTATAATATCAAATATCAAAAATCCATCAGCACCATCTTGGTGAACAAAATAGTTTTTGCAGTGCCACAATAATTATTAAAAAGCAATTTGGACAGATATCCATACAAAATAATCCGTTAGAGATAACTTCGTCAAGATACATAATATGTCAATTCATAAAAAAAAATCACTGGATAACTGTTCAAAAGACAGTTTTTAATGCTGTAAGTGTTGCTAACCGTTTGATAGGTCTAGGCATCGAAAAAAAACTATTTTGTTTGTATAAAAATCAAATTTAATTAAAAAAATCTCAACGGATTTCAGTAAACCATAAATGTGTTTATGTTTCGAAAAATCTAAAATTGGATGAGAAATTATTAAGTTAATGTTGATAGTATGTGATCACTAACCCAACATTGGTTTTTTAATAACAACATAAAATGTTGGGGGTATTCGAACAATTTCAAATGTGATTTCATGGTTCACTCGAATAGATAAACAACCTACAATAGGTCACTAGAAAAGTTATTTTTTTTTAATTTGTAACACTGTTTTATTGATGGCACCATGCATTAATTTTGTTTAATTCATATAACTTCGTTACAAAAATAGCTAATAACAAAATCTGCACATGATTGTCACTGACTAAATTGTCTCTGTCAGTGAGTGAGTGACGAAAGCTTTTTTACCAACATCGCCGTATATGTTCGAGATTTTGCAGCACTGGTAATGAATGACTTATGCTTTCAAAACAAAGCAAAAGGAATGTCGAAACAGTAACCCAATATGGTTGTCCCTTGATTCGCCAGATTTACGATACCACCACGTGCCACCGAAGAAGTTGAGAAACCGGTGACAAAATAGGATCCGCCATGCAAAAGTCACGTACTCAACAGTTTAATTTATCGTCATTATTGCCGTGTATATTCGTGATTTAATTTCTTTTTCCCCTGTTTGATTGGTTTTTCGTGTGCATCTTTTCTACTTTGACACAGGGGTATCACAATCAGTCATGATTGCTGCTCATTGGAGTCAGCACAAAAAAAGGGATCTTCCAACCTCGTACACCCACGTTTGCTCTTCTGTGGAAGTGTCATCATTATTTCTTGCTATCCTACGACTTGGTTGTCGGCTATGAGGCCAAGGGGTGAGCAATCTGAACGGCGTGTCTTTTTCGACTTTGATGGTTTAATCATTGCTATTAGGATGTTCCACCAATTTACATCCATACGTAGGGGGAAGTTTTGCTTTGACTTCTGGTGAAAAAATGTTTCAGTTTTGGTAATGGGGGAGCTGGTGATACAGATCCGGTGCTTGATGCTTTCTTCGGAGCTCTATTTCTAATACCAAATTTGTTTTTGATTCAGTTCCAACCTGCATCGGGTATCAATATTGGGTCTGCATGTTTTGTCAGTTTGGTCGTTTGTTTTCAAAACCTACATCAGGTCGAGGTTCGCACTGACAAAAAGCTCGGTTTTGCACACATAAATATAAAACAAATTTGCTATAAACACTATAGCAAAATTTTATGATTATCACGTAATTTTTGCAATGAATTATATTATTTTTGCTCTAAAATGCCATTAACAAGAGTTTTCGTACTCTTACCGGTACCGCTTGAACACCTTAGGTGAATTTTAAATTTGAGTCTTGCCATATAATTTTTATTTTTTTAATTCTCAATGATGCTAGGTGTGTATCATAACATAACATGTCATAACAGTTAATAAATTTTAAGTTTGTAGAACAACATACGATTTTCAACAATTTTTACAACTTCAGAAACTAACAATTATGTTTAAAAAAATTTAATTCTTCCTTTTATTGTAACTTTACGATATTTTCTAACAATTTTCATTCAATTTGAATTGAATATTCACATTTTTAACACGTAAGACAAAGTGCGATATGACTGGGCGTTTTCCAAAACAAACATTTTGATATAATTGAGTGATCTGACAATTGTAAAGATAAAGGCTTTAGTCAAAGGGTTCCATACATATATGCATGTTGAGGGTCCCATGGAAAAAATATACAAATTACTATCTTGCTTACGTGAGAAAAAATAGAGACAGAAACACAGAATATAAATTTGTTGAGTGTATTGCACATTGAATCACACTACTGTTCAAAACAGATGGATTTAAAGTGTTTTGCATTTCAAAACGATGTGCTCAGAAAGGTAAACATCTGAAACAAGACTTGTGACTATATCATATCAACCCGCTTCATATATAAGAACAACCGTGGCACAGTGAGATCGAACGAAGACTCCGGCATTAGCACACCCCAACAGTCCATGATCGAATCCCAAATCAGACCCATTAAAAAGATTTGTGAAAGCTCTGACCTCTGGAAGTTTTGTTTTTTTTATACTTGTCGATCAATTTTTAGAGTCAGTAAAGTAGAAGTCGATAAAGTAGAATACTGTAGAATATTGAACTATGATGTGCAAAGCTATTGATATCACCAAATGAGGCACATAGAATCCAAGTTTGTCACAATTCAAATCCACAGTGTTCAGGCATGATTCATAGCATAAGATACACACATGAAATGGATGTGTGTTCACAATAAGCGCAAAATTAAGTGTTGGACACATGATGATGACGTGTGGAATTTTTTGAGTGTGGTCTATACCAGCCTGGTCTATACAAGGTGTGGAGATCTAGCCCTGACGTATGTGTTGGTAGAGGGAAAAATGTAAACTTTGTGCGAGACGATGGTGACGGCGTCATAACACTCTAAAGCAATTTTGCGAAATAAGAAGGAAAACAAATCCTATCTATTTTTGAATGATGATTTTGCTTGCTTCTTTTGTAAAGTCGTCGGGAAATATCAGCTGGCGATTTGGTTTTTTTTTTAGAGAACTCCTTACTTGAAAACAGGCAAAAACTCACAAACAGGCTGTTTTTTCATGGTATACAGTGTGATAATTCCATAATCAATGAATTATCTTAACATTTAGTGGTAGACCATTCATAAATTTTGGTAGCATTCATAAAATCTAAAATCCATATTAAATTTCCTATGCAAGCGCCAATCGAGACAAACGTTATGACGTCACTACAAGGGTGATTGAGTAAACGAAAGAAACGAATCGTGCGAAGCGGAATGAAAGCCGAGTGAAAAACGAAGTACACCAATACATTCAGGCCTACAATTCCACACCTTGTGTAGATTGCCTTAAGAACTCTGGTGAAGGAGAAGCTTTGCTAGACTGCAGTTCACCGTCGGTCACATCTATCGTGTGCTCTGGAAGAACAACTACGCTGAGTCTGGGTGCCGGTGCCTCAGTCTACTTGGCTGCTGTACAGCAAAAAATTCTGAATTTTAATTTTGATCTGAATATTCATTCACGTAAATTTGTATTTAATTTCACGCAAACGCGCAACTTTTAAGCAATGTTGTTTACAAAAATGGGCTTTTGTATGCAATATTTCCAACATTTCATAAAAAGTATCAGAACTTTACACAGATTACTTTTTTTAAAGAGATTATTGTTTCAATATTCTAAAGGGTGATCGCCTTTCTCCGTCGTCTCCTAAGTCATTTTGTAATATTTGTATTTGGGGCGTACCTTAGCGTATATGATTGGGGCCTCTCTTAGCACTGTCGCACACAAAAAAATATAAATTTTAACTGTCACGTAAAATCTCCACTCGTTTATTTTTAAGTGATAGTTGCTATAAACAACGAAATTTTTTACAAGCTTGCATAACACATTGCTAATCTATGCGATATTTAGCTCAAACTTACATGAACTACCGTGAATTTTTCGTACGGTGTGGTAAAGACGCAGCAATAAAGAAATAACTGGAGGCAGCTGGGTTCGATTACCGGTCCGATCTAAACATTTTTCACGTATACACAAGTATACTAACGCAAAAATGATACAGGCTTACAAAGCTCTCAATTAATAATAATGCAAGTGCTCAAAGAATACTAAGCTGAAGGCTCACGTAAGTCTCAGTGGGAACGTAATAATATCATAGAAGAAAAAGATTTTGCAATTTTAGTTGCGAATCAAAATGGCCAAATTTCAGCACAATATTGACTCACTGCCCGTAGGGAACAATTGTGCAAAGTTTCATTGAAATCGGGATTGGTAAATTTTGATCGATTCCTCACTTGGCGTGGAAATACTCTGCTGCTATTTTCTC
Organism: Ochlerotatus camptorhynchus; assembly: GCF_037179485.1. Taxonomy (NCBI): domain Eukaryota; kingdom Metazoa; phylum Arthropoda; class Insecta; order Diptera; family Culicidae; genus Ochlerotatus; species Ochlerotatus camptorhynchus. Next base: position 7,138 of record NW_027040993.1, read on the forward strand.
AATGTATAATGGTTAGACTAACATTCAATAAAAAAAAAGTTTCAGTAGAGAAATCTTCACCATTTGAAAGAGTGAACTTTTCTCGTTCTTTTGCGACTACTGATTGGTATTTCATATAAAATATAGGCCAATGCGCTTGATTATTTAGATCCTTTTTGTATGATGTCTATGATTTGACTACATCTAACACAGATCCATCGCGTTTCATTCATTGTACTTGAACATTAAGTCAGAGGTGCAAAATTTACATTTTTACTACAGAGATTACACCGCCTTTATCTCCCTAAAATTTTTATGACATTTTTTTTTTTTTTTTAATTCTTTATTTAAGAGATTTTTAGCCTTAGGCTAGTTCATCTCTAAATTTTTATGACACTTACCAGCTCTGCGAGCAGTTTAAAAATGGTTAATATGCGTTTTACGAAAATTCCTCAAACATCGCTCAACCATTCAGGCCTAATCTTGAAAATTCAGTCAACCATCTTACAAAGTTTAAGGAATTTTGATACACATCTTTTGGAGAGACAAAAAAATCACAATAGGGGAAATGGCTCTAATGTTGGCCTATGGATCTAAAATTGGGCCCATCGCTAAAAATCTGCTATTTATCAATTTTATCTAGATGAACGCGTCATTATGAAGGTACTAATTTATGAAGATGAATTTATGTATGGGCCCAAATTAGGGGCATTTAGGCCGACATTACATCCATTTCCCCGATTTGATTTGTTTTCTGTTGATCTTGTTTTCCGTACTGAGTACCAATCCTACCGATGGCCAGGGTTGGTCTCCGGTCCATGAGTTGATGGGTAGATAGGCAGGTTACAGGTGTAGAAGCTACACAGTTCGAAAAAGTAGTGTAAATTTCTGTTCAATATGATGCACATGAATGGAGCGTCACATGTCATATACGTTTACATTATATATCATGTAAAGTTCTGCACAAGCAGAACCCAGGCCTGCTGGGGTGAGAGGCAATCACGCTTACCACTACACCACCGGCGCCGCTGTAAAGACCATATTTGTAAACAACATTATTTGCTAGTTTCTCAGTTGCATGAAATGAAATACAAGTCAGCGTGAATAAATGTTTACATCACAATTAAAATTCAGAATTTTTATCTGTGTGGAGTTATCATACTGTATACCATGAAAAAGCAGCCTGTTTATGAGTTTTTGCCTGTTTCAAGTAAGGAGTTCTCTAAAAAAACCAAATCGCCAGCTTATATTTCCCGACAACTTTACAAAAGAATACAAGCAAGCAAAATCATCATGCAAAAATAGATAGGATTTGTTTTCCTTCTTATTTCGCAAAATTGCTTTAGAATGTTATGACGTCGTCACCATCGTCTTCCACAAAGTTTACATTTTTCCCTCTACCAACACATACGTCAGGGTTAGATCTCCACACCTTGTATAGACCAGGTTGCCCTCAAATGATGTTTCATTCATTTAAATTTCATATTAACATGTCCGCAAATTAGTAGAAGTAAATGAATTTTAATAATCAATGCATGCAGCAAACACGACGTCGTCCCCTACTGGGCGTTATATTGTGATTGCGATGTAGCATTTTTTTCCATCATAGCCAAACACGTGCCTTAATTTAACGTTTGCATTGAGGCACTTTGCTGTAGCTGCAATTTAGTACAGCTCGCGGCATTTTATCGCCTCCTCTATAGCGAGGCTTGATGTGAAAATTTGAAAACCGTTCCACTTTGATAACAAAAAATAAGGATGTTCATTGTTCCTATCATTTCATTGAAACTACGATGCATTGTTCCTCAGATGCATTGAATGAAAACTGTCGTAGTGTTTACAAATATTTTGACATTTTTCTTACACCTCCATTAATCCGAGATCATGAATGAAATGGAAAGCTCTTTCATTTCTCACAGAAACGTCTCTAATTTCCAATTGTGAGCAGTGCTTAATTTAATGTGGAACATTTCTCGCCATTGCTTGAAATTGTAAACCATCCTTTTTAAATTACCTATAAAACAATTGCTGTATTTACAACATGAGGCTGATGTTGTTTATGAACTCATTCACCATAACAGAGGGAGCATACATGCAGATACTTCGCATGGCAGGAGCGTCAACAACGCGAAGCGTGATGTACATATCATAACGAGCATTGTTTTAGAAGTTGTTGTGCTGATGATCACCATTTTTCGCAATGCAGGACGTGCCACAAGCGAAACTAAACTAGTAATGGAAGAATGGAAAGGCGGTCGTTACAATGGCAGTGAAATTGATGCTCACGAGCTTCGAATTTGTTTATGGCTTAATTGTATTTGCCTAAAAACAAAGCTTTCATGTTGTACAAGAGTGGCAGAATGAATGGGACACATTTTTTTTATCGTTTTTTGGGATCAAATTGGCATTAAAAACGCATTGTCGTGAACGGAAAAAATCAATGTTGAAATGTATGATTCTGCGAAATCATGTGTTTGAATGGAAATTATATACTAGTATATATTCTTCAACAGACATTGATATAAGTATGATGAATTGATTTTGTAACCTCCGGGAACTTCATTAGCACAATCTGATAGTGGTGCTACGTTCACGTCATTTAAAAAAATCACTCGTGAGATCCTTCCATTACGAGAGGGTTTTTAAAAATGTATGGGTTGCTGTTCATTTTTGAGTCACCAGCTGCTCCTGTGTGGGCAGCCAAGTTTTGGTAAATCGGGATTTATTTTATTATGGTAGAGCACTATTTCGTCGTAATTGGCTATTTCCGTCATATCGAGTGATAACATCAAAAATATTAATGAATTCACCGTGTACAAATCAACAGAACATTTGTATCGATTCTTCAGTGCTAAGCACCAATGCTAAGTAGCAGTTCCATTCAAAATTCCTGCAAAGATGGAATCTGACGCGTCCGTTTCCGATTTAAATGAAACTTTATCAATTTTTTCAACAGAAGGGTATTTTAATCTTCAATAGCTTTTTAGAGCGTCAAATCTTAAAAGGACGTATGTATTAAATGGGCACTACGTTTGGAAAACGTATCACTCAAACTATTGATTATACCGAAATGGTATCTACGGAGGAGTCATAGAGAATTGATTTTAAAACGTAAAAAATATACCTACATTGAAAAAAATTGAAAATTTATTTTAAAATTTATTAAATTAAACTTCAATTCAAATTATTGAAAACATGTTTATTTTTATTCTCTTTAAAAAAAATTCTGCTTCAAAATGTATTTATAGATTTCGTAGAAGACCAATTTTTCAAGGATTTGATATAGTCTATTTTTTCAATCCACTTATATCGATTTCTGATGTCATTTTTAACAAAAATACTCATGTGAAACATCTTTCTAAATGCATCCATTTTCGAGATATTTAGAAAATACATTCGAAAACTATTTTATTTTTCTGTGTTCAACCCTATTTCATATGTCTGTCATGTTGTACCATACCACCTTGAAGATTCAATTAACCGGTACGAAGTTACTGGCATAAAAGTTTTGTTCAGTTTTACTTTCTCAGATAGAATTTGTTAAACAGCATTGTACGCAGTATTTAAATATCTTTGGTAGGTACTATTATTTCTCTGCAGCTCATCTATTCGTATTAGAAAAAATGTAGGGTAGGTGCACCAGTATTGAAAAACGAGTCATGTGTTTTGTGGGTGATATGTATATGTACCCCGATGAACAAGATTTGAATCAACAATCTTATCACAACTTAAGATCTTAAACATGTAAAAAACGTGAAGTATCATCAAAACATATCCAAAATAGGAGCAAGGCCAAAATATGTTCGTTTCTCCTACCATCGTTTTTACTTAAACTAATTCAGGTGTCATCATCAGCCATCAGTTAGTTACTCACTTTTATCGTTGTAGCATATTAAGGTTTTATTAATTGAAAAAAAGATTTAAGTACTGAAGACCGTAGTAGTAGTAGTAGAAGTGTAGCCTTTGAAGCAATTTCTTTACCTTATTATTACCGGCGACTTAATATAATTTAGCATGAAAAGAACAACATAAATCATTTCAATTGCATAAGGAAATCAGAATGTAGAAAAATGCGAAAAAGTTAGGGATTTATGAATTATCTTAGACTTCAAAATAACTTTCAGAGACCATTACAACACAATTATTCACAGGCCAAATAACATATCCGGCTTTTGCTATAACTTTCAGCAGCCATACACAATTAAACACTATATTTTGCCTATGTGAAGTCAACACTTATTGCAGCATTATATGGTCTCCTTTTTCATTCATGCACGAAGAAAGATCAGTACAAAATCAATTTATATTACGTGCCCTTTGTTAATTAGGTTGGACATCATTTCCTCTTCCATCATATGAAATATGCTGGTGCATACAAACACTCAAATATTAAAAGAGCGTCGTGCACTGTTCGAAAAAGTAGTGTAAATTTCTGTTCAATATTATGCACATAAATGGAGCGTCACATATCATATAAGTTTACATTATATATCATGTCAAGTTCTGACACATTTCGTGCAATGTAGCATATATTGTATGCAAAAGCCCATCTTTGTAAACAACATTGTTTACAAGTTGCTCGGTTACGTGAAGTGAAATTTAAGTTTACGTGAATGAATGTTTACATCACAATTCAAATTCAGAATTTTTATCTGTGTGGATATGCAATGGTTTCAATTGTAAACGATATCGTTTCGCAGCGTATTTACTCAACAGAACTTTTGTCAAAATTACCTACTCGGCAACTCCGAAATAGAAATTCATTTGCCATGATCCATCATCACACAAAATATGCATAATTAAATCGCACGATGGCCTCTTTCAATCAATACGGCATAAATTAAAACAATATTTTAGCTCCATACGGAATTATTTCTCATTAGAAGGAAAGCTGGCACTACTTAATTTTTATTTAATCCTTTATTTATCTTTTCATATTATTAAGACAAAAGTGTTATTTTTATTTATTTATTTATTGAACGCCGTCTTCGACTACGTCGTACAGACTCATAAAACTTAAAACTATAACTTGTTTAATCTAAACCTCTTATTCTATTACTCAACACAAATTTGGACACAGTAAAATCAAATTCATTACAAACATCATTAAAGGAACGCAAACAGGAATTAAAACAGTTGTTGAATCCAAAGTTAGTTCTGTGGAATGGATTTGACAGTTACGGGGAGCTACGAAATCTGCGAGGAGGAATGTTCTATGGAATCCGTTCCAGGAGTTGCGAACAGTACACATTTCCGGTAGTTAGGTCGAAGATGAAAAGTCGTTGCAATTTGATACGCCTTGCTGAGAGAGATTCCAAATGAAACGGTTGGTGACAACGCAGCAGATATCTGCAATCTATTTGCTACTTCCTTCCAAGAAATTTACACCTCTTTTTCAAAAGATGATTGTGATCGTGATTATTTTGAATTCATCTCAATGTGCAGGATATTATGGCAACTATGAACAATTTGGATACTTCCAAAGGCTCTGGATCAGACGGTATTCCACCAGTATTTATGAAGAGCCTGGCACTGGAACTTAAAGCTCCATTATTCTGGCTTTTCAATATGTCACTAGATTCAAGAATCTTTCCAAAACACGAAAAAGCTCCATTTTTTTTTGCCTATTTTCAAAAGTGGCAAAATATCAGGAATTGCTATTATTTCCTGTATCCCAAAGCTTTTTGAAGCGATTGTCAATGAAAAACTATTTAATCATATAAAAAACAGAATCACTAACATGCAACATGGTTTCTTCAAAGGACGATCAACTTATACTAATTTACTTGAATTCGTCAACTATTATTTGATTGTAATGGACAATGTAAACCATGTAGAAGCACTCTATACCGATTTTTAGCAATGCATTTTATCGCATTGATATACCCATGCTTCTTTTTACATTTCATAAAAAGAAGAATTGAACCTAGAATTCTCAAATGGCTTGAGTAATATTTAACTAACTGGATCATTCCATGGGAGCTGACGTAACGCAAACCTCATGAAACTTTTCTGAACCCGTTCAATCGTGAGAGTATGCGTAGTGTAAAATGCAGACCACACTGGCGAAGCATATTCTAAGATACTACAAACCAGCGAGCAGGAGGCAATACACAACGGTGAAACCAGAAGCATGAAGACGAATGGTTTCGTCCAACTGTGTATGTTTTGGCTGTTATGATGCTTATGTGTTCACAAAACGTTAACCTGGAATCGATCGTAACGCCTAGATCGCAGATTGAGTTTACACGTTCTAGGGAATCCGGTCCCATGCTGTATGGATGAAAAGTAACGCTATTGCAGAGGGTGAAGGATATCACTTTACATTTTTTGACGTAGGACTCCGTCTGTGAAGTCTATATGGGGGTACACTTTGTGAAAACAGCAAATGGAACATGTAACAAAATTATGAAAGATTTTGAACGTTAATAACTCAACTGTCCCTGGACCAATTTCAATAATTTTATCACCATTCGATCAGAAATATTTCTACGCTTCTGTTAAATTTAAGACCTTATCATTTTTCAAAATGCCACTATTGAAAACTGCACGATTGTGCAACTGTTGCTGTGATAGTTAAAATTATCACCGATTGCCTGCGAAAAGTGATTTCCCTAACATAGATTTCAAGGTTGAATTCCATCCGGTCTCACCAAACGGTGTTTATCCAATCACCGCATGGTGAGTGGTGCTGTTCGCCAGTACACAACGAAAGGCTGCCTGCAAGCAGCGAGCTACAGCCCGCATGAGCATCCATAGAAGGAGGAAGAAGCCGCACCGCTATTGTTCTGAATCAGTAGCTCTTCGTGAGTCGCTGTTGGCCATCTATGTCAAGCACTTCATACTAAATAGTATAAACAGAGAGAACCTCGCTCAAATGCCTATTCCTTCACAAAACGCAAGCTCCTGGTGCAGATAACAAATAAGATTTATTATATAAGACCACCTAGTCCTACGTCATTGCGTACAACCCCATAGGGCTGTCCCTTGTAGTTTTTTGCTGTTGACTCGCAAGCCGTTGTCGCCGCACCAGACTAGCAAACGATTGATATCTTCTTGTACTGCAACACAGTCGGTAGAAGAAACAATTACACGAAAAGTTTTTAGGTCATCAGCATAAAAAAGGTTGGACGATGAGAGCAGCTCACACAGGTTCTTCACATAGATGATACAAATAAGAGGACAGAGAACACTGCCTTGTGGTACGCCAGATGGAGTGTCGAAGGTCCTGGAGCGTACGGAATTGATCACGACGAAAGCATTTTGGTCAGACACGTACGAGTTGTGCCATTTCGTAATCCAGGTTGGAAATGCTATATGATTCATTTAGCTGATGATGAGGTTGTGCGGTAATATATCGAAACCTTTCGCAAAATCGATGTAAACCGAATCCACTTGTTGTTTTGATGCTATATCACATGATATCGCTGACGCTGATTTGTCTCACAGAGCTTGAAGGACTGTTTTTAATGATTTTGTCTCCAGTCCCATGAAGAATAACCTTTTAGTGCCCCAGGAATGTGTATTAGGGCCTCTTTTATTTATTATGTATATTAATTACAGGCGACGAGTGACATTATTTTTTTTTGCAGATTATACTGTAACTGAAGATTTAGATGATGCCGTTTTAAACTTGAATGAAGATTTTAAGCAATTGTAATTTAATTTAGGCAAAACTAAATTCATGGTAATTTCACGGAATTGAGTTAATGAGAACGTCTCTGATGACGAGACTATTGATCGCGTATGGGAGATTACACATCTTGGCGAGATTATTGACATTAAAATTATGTTAATATCATCGAGATAATTGCCAAGAAGTATGGAATTCTATGTCGATTGAAACACTATTTAACTATTCACAGTAAAATACAGCTACCCAAATCGATCATCTCTACTTATCTAGTCTGTTGTACTTCCATTTTATTTTTGATTAGTGAAACACAAATATCGAGACTACAGCGGTTGCAGAACAAAATAATGCGTTTGATTTTAGGATGTGATAGCTTCACTTCCTCAATTTATATGCTGTACGCTTTGCAGCGGTTGTCGGTGAAGCAAAGAATTTGACTATAGTCCTCAATTTAAAAGTAGCTAACAGTTAACCTCGATATTTCTGCAATCGAATTGAAAGAGCGAGTGACTTTCATACATATAATTCCGTGCTTCACAAAATTCATTATATTATAAAGGATTTTTTTTGACGTAGAACTACGTCTTTGTCGACTATACTGGGGTGCAAGTCAAAAAATATGTGTGGTGAAGGAGTGTTAGGTTTTGAACGCTTGTAACTTTGTCATTTATAGATGAAATTAAAATCCAAATACGCCAATCGATAGGATATTACATTACAAACCTGTTGAAATAAATATTTTTTTCCAATTTTTCTGTAATTAAACTTTTGAAAATGTACAAATGATAATTTTATCACTGATTTCATGAAATAAGCCTTTTTCCCAAACCCAGTCATCATAAACGAATACCACTTGGTTGCACATCATTCTGCTTGAACCTGAAAAGATATACATCAGCGCTGCTCTCATGCCACTGCTCATTACCGCTTCGGACGGCGTGGCGCTTGGTCCTGCAGCAAGCAGGACCAAATCAGCGGCTTAAGGTGGATCACGGCGTGACCACAATGAGGAAAAGCACACACGCCCTTCACAACAATCTCTCGGCCCCCCCTCAACAACCTCTCCTACCCCCCCCCCCACCATCAAACCTCTTCTACCCCTCTCCCCACCATCAAACCCCTCCTACCCCCCCTCAAATACCTCTCCTAAACCCCCCCCCCCCTCAAATACCACTCCTAAACCCCCCCCCCCTCAAATACCTCTCCTAACCCCCCCTCAACAATAACCCGAAAACGAGACAGACTTTGACGATCCCTTTTTTCCGGGAAATAAATTTTAAACAAACCACAATCATTAGTAAAACCAAGTTTTACCAAATTTGAACAAAAAATTGCTTTGAAGACATGTTTGATGACATTCAGTTGGTGAATTACACACAACTGACGGTAAAACATATCTGGTACTATATATGCAATTATATTAACATTTAAAGTCCATCCTATTTTACATATTCTGCACAAAAGAAACTTTCTGCTCCGCCCCATTCATAAAAAACTGCGGGAAATCCTATCAGGTTCTGAACATGAAAAGATATAAAACAGCGCTGCTGTCATGCTTTTGCTCATTGTCGCTTCGGACGGCGTGGCGCTTGGTCCTGCAGTAAGCAGGACCAAATCAGCGGCTAAAGGTGGATCACGGCGTGACCACAATAATGATGTAAACCCCCTCCCCCTTTCACAACAACCTCTCCCCCTCCCCCTTCACAACAATCTCTCCCCCTCCCCCCTTCACAACAATCTCTTCCCCTCCCCCCTTCACAACAATCTCTCCCCTCCCTCAACAACCTCTCCTAACCCCCCACCACCACTCATCAACAACCTTTCCTAACCCCTCCCCCACTCATCAACAACCTTTCCCAACCCCCCCCCCCCCCCACCCCTCAAATACCGCTCCTAACAAATCAATATATATGTGTCGGCCACATACTTTAAATATGTATTTACATATAAAAACCATGCGTGACCACACATACTATTCATTTGCGTGTAAATTTCATGTGTACTTCTGAGTGGATTCTGTTTATGTGTGGTCAAATGAAAATCATGTGGAATTTCACATGGATATTTGTCAAGAAAAATGTGTAAATTGTTTTGAGTCAACCATAACCGAAACATTGAAATACTTGAAAATTTTAAAATAAAGTATAATAGTCAAAAATGCATGAAAAACATCAATTTTGTGTGGTTCTACGTCATACTGCGGTCGTGTCTACTTTTACTTCTTTTTTTTTCAATTCGATGTTCAGCATCAGCTACAGAATTTATGAACATTTGAAAAGCTAGCTAGTGGATTTCCTTTGTATAAATTGACTAATTATCTATATTGTCGATGTAATTTCTAACGGATTATTTTGTATGGATAACTTTCATAACGACTTTGTAATCATTTTTGTTGCACTGCAAAAACCTTTCTTTTTTCTTCACGCTGGTAATGATAGATTTTTTATATTTTATTAAATAGTAGATGTTAATAAAAAAGTAATATTGGGTAGTCTACACAGGTTTGAGCCTTGGGCGTGTATTACAGAGATAAAGGACTGAATTTAACAATTGATGAAAACAAAAATGGAACTTTAAAGCTTATTTGGAAGTAGTTAATTTTCTGGCTGAATAACGGAGGTTCCTTGAAAATACTGACATTGCTGAAAATAATGATACCATAAGATTGCGATTATTCACGAACTCGTGATTGCTGAAAATACTTGTGAATATTTGAGTTGGACAAAAAGGTGAGCAAAGTGGTGAATATCTAAGCATTTTTACATTTATATCGCTGCGAAGTTACTTTAAACTGTAAAGGGAACTTATATCTGTTACTGTTACCAGTTCTACCAGGGGACACCTGTTGATGGGTTTACAAAAATCGATATTTTTTAGCATTTTCGGCATTCTTATACCTTTTAGAATGATGTGTCAACATGCCAATTCGATACACAAAGGATATGGTAAAAAATATGGTTTCGAGAAAAATGCGTTTTTCTCGAAACCATATTTTTTTTACCTTGCGAGAAAAGATCTCGGAGACAATTCGATCATTCCGCTGATTCTTCTGTCCACGATGTAAAATAGAATTATCTAAAATCTGACAGAGGGTTTTTCAATTTTTAACGCGCATTTCCGTAGAATTTTTTTCAATGAAAAATTGAACGCAACCATTTTGGAAATTTTGCGAATTTTGAAAAAAATTCTATGTTAGATTTTAGATATTTTAATGAAGAACTAAAAACACTCATAAATTATTTCTCCGACGTTTCAGTACTGACAACGCTATCCCGCAAGTAACAAACATATCGCCTGCATCTGTCTGGTTGCAGGGCTGTTAACATCGGAAAATCAATATTTTAGGCTGAAATTTTTTGAAAATAAAGCTGAAATGTTGCTTGAAAACCCGAAATGATTGCAATGTTCAAGATCCCAACACGTCCCTTGTCATAATTATCTTAATCGTCCAGATCAAACCATTGCACATTGGTTTAAAAGTGAAAATGAATAAACTTAATTATTTTTTTATGAATGCTTACATTTTGGTGATTAAGTATTTTGAGATTGATATACTTTTCACATTTGTTATATCTTTTCGGCATGTTCAGTATAGTTTTTTGCAATAATTAAACAGGACACTTTGCAGAAGCCACCATGTTTATATATATATATATATATATTCTTGAGATATACGTATATCGATTTATAAGCGGGTGCACTTGCAACAGGTTTCATTTTAAAGCATTAAAAAATAACTTTATCTTTAAGGAGATCATTTTTATCCATATCTGTATTTAGTATCCTGGAAACGATCGGGTTGTAGTTTATAAGAAATTAAGATTAATTATGGCACAATTTACCTATAAGCACAGTTCCAACATTAGTATTAATGATCATCTAGAGCATTTTCATCATTTACAAAAGAAAAGACCACGCGAGTGAAACAAAATTGCCTAACAGGGGGTGCTTCAGTGGAATTATGGCCGTTGATTCGAGTAGTTTTTTCGATGGTTTGGCCCATTGTGCGAGTTTTGGCCCATTGTGCGATGATGGTGTTATTTTGCTTGATTTAATGTTCGTTGTTAAGAAATCTGCAAAAGAAGTGAAAAAAAAATCGACCCCTAATTTTGATCTTGGTATTTTTTTTTTCCTAATTCCTAAATCATGAACTATTCCCCAAATCTACAATCTTGGATAATTTTCGTAGCTTTGTAGCTTTTAATGCTGGGATCATGTTTTTTGTTTAAATTTTATAATTAATTGATTCCAATCTGAGTATGTTAAAATAATAAGTGCGAAATCCTCAAAATACCCTAGAATGTTAAATCCCAAATCGCAGAATTATGAAACAAAATCCAAATGGGCAGTTCCATGCCAAATTGCAAAAGAGTAAAAAACTGAATTTTCGACTCGACTTTCTGCGATTTGCACGAAAATTTGATTAATTGTTTGTTTTGGGCAATTATTTGAGTTTTTGTTATTTTGCCCATTTTGGATCACTGAACATCTGGATATATTGAAATATTTGAGTATTTATCTCTTTTATAAAATTTGTACTAAAAATTACTAAATGTTTGACCGTGTATGATTTTCTCAGGAACACTTTTTTATTCTCTAAAACTTTTTCTCAGAAGTGAGGTTTTCTTGCTACAATTTACTAAAAAATGTCAAAGGTGCAATTTTGAAAAAAGTTTCCAAGATCACCAAAATCAACCGCGTTACGAAAAGTGGTCAGGATTTGACCACTTATAACTCTGTCAATAACGGACAAGCCAATCGATTGGAGTGTCATCTACGAATCTTCTAATATGAACACTTTATCAATTTTTAAAAGGTCACTATTGAAAATTGCACTAATGTGCAACTGTTGCAATAATAATGAAAATTATCACCAATTGACTGCGAAAAACGCTTTCCCTAACACAGATTTAAAACTAAAATTCAGTCCGGTCTCACCCAACGGTGTTTATTCAATCACCTCATGTCGTAAGTGGTGGTATCCAGTGGTCATCATCAACAGCAGCAGCAGTTCTTCCGGCGCGGGTGCGTTGTGGATTGTTCTTCACTACACGACGAAACGCTGCCCGCAAGCGCGAGCTGTAGTCCACTTAGCGGTTCATTCGCCGAAGAAGGAAGTTGCACAGCTACTGATCGGATTTCAGTTGCTCCTCGTGGGCCGCTTTGGGCCATCTATGCCAAGCGCGTTACCCTCGACATACAGCTCACCAATCTTAACTGTGTAAAACATCTTAATAGCCCAGCATTACTCAACCATCACGACAAAACGGCCCTTGTCAGGACCACAATAAATTTTACAAGAGTATTTTCTAGACACTTCTCGCGTTAACTTTCAAATAGACAAATCTAAATTAGTAGATTGGTCTATTTGAAAAGTGACGCGTGACTTGTCAGGGTCATCAATCGGATGTAAGTTCCCATAGGTATAAATCTAAAATACCATGTATTTTAGGGCAACATTAGGGGTGCAATTTCAAAAATCAAAGTCGGCCGCGGCATGAAAGTCGTCTGATTTTGATCCAGAGATGATGAATTCTTATTATTAATACGCCAATCGATAGGATTTTTTTTTACGAATCTGTTAAACTTAAGACATTGTCACTTTTCAAAATGTCTATTGAAAATTGTACGAATGTGCAACTGTTGCTACACTTAAAATTATCACCGATTGCCTGCGAAAAGCGCATTTCCTAACACAGATTTCAAAATTTAATTCCATCTGGACTCACCGAACAGTGTTCATTCAATCACCACGTGTGGTGAGTGGTGGTGTTTTCCAGTACACAACGAAAGGCTCCCCGCAAGCAGCTAGCTATCAGGGCTGCCCTCAACTGCCGATCGGATTCAGTAGCTCGTCGTGAACTGCTGTGGGTCATCTATGCAAAGCGAGTCTCCCCCCAAACAACATACAGCTCAGCATTACTAAACCATCACGATAAAACGGTCCTTTTCAGGATAACCATATATTATTATAATGAGAGAGAGAGAAGGATTAGTATTTTCCATTTAATTCCACTACTTTATTTGCTTATCCTTGACAGATACGCGTATTTCGTCTACAATGTGCAGACTTCTTCAGTGTCTTGTACTAATAGTCGAGTATTAGTACAAGACACTGAAGAAGTCTGCACATTGTAGACGAAATACGCGTATCTGTCAAGGATAAGCAAATAAAGTAGTGGAATTAAATGGAAAATACTAATCCTTCTCTCTCTCATTATACAGGTATTCCACTAAGACGCCCACATTCATCAGGATTCATATATTATTGTTGTTTAAGAGTTGATTTGCATTGAACGTTCGCTCACTTTTCTGCCAGCCTCATCACCTCAAAGCTCTTTGATAATGTACCCAGCAACAAAACTTTCGTGGTCAAATGCGTCAAGTATTGAAGTGGTACATACAAAATTCTCGCAATGACCGAATACCACATGACCTTGTCAATTAGCCAGAAACACTTCAAATTAAGGTAAGGTTTTCTCTAGGATGCTAGAAAAGCAAAAAGAGTCGAATTTTAAATTGTTAATCACGAATAACTCGGGATTGGAAAAAATTAGCAAGAAATTCCTTCAATTAATTTTATTGTCTACACAGCAAAAAATTGATTTTGATATCACATCAAAGTAGTTCAATCGTGTCGAAATTATGGTGTAATATTACTTGCGAAAAAGGACAAAATTATCATTAATACAGTGCATCAACTGGCATTCCGCTGCTTTTACTGCATTTGTTTATTTTTGTGGTCATAAACATTACATGAGATTTTAGACATGATTGAAGAGCATCCTGATATGTAATATTTTGTGCGTTTCCGTGATGTGAAAAGTGGTTTCCCTAACACAGTCACCGAATATTGATTCCGAGCACTGAGCATGCCAGACGCCTTATGCCTTTTGATGCAAATTTTGAGCCTCCTATTAGAGAATTATGCCAAAAAAAATCTTGCCGAAGGAGCTTAAAATTTGCATCAAAAAGCATAAACGTAGGTACATATACGTCCGGTATGCTCAGTTTCTGTGATCTATTTGTTTCCCCTAATTCATATTTCATTTCCGCACCGCTATCATTAAAGAGGGAAAAATTCCACAGCATTGTTCTAAACTGGCTTCCAAGCTTCCAACCCATCGTGAGATAAATGACTGATAAAAAAGTTAACTAAAGAGTTCAAGTAAGAGCTTGTATCCAAGACATATCGTCCAGGACACCAACAGAGCACCTCAAAAACAGAAAATTCAAATTGCTTCTAAATTTCAACCTATCGAACTTTTTCACTGATAACGAGCTAATAAATCAGTTTAATATTTACTATGCTTTTGCTGTGACATCAAAACTACGTTTCGTAATCCTACGTCAAATCTACGGTCGGTCTAAGGAGACGAACCTGCACAGGGCTGAAAGTCTCCTTAATAAAGATATAAAAAATCGACGGTCGTGTCTTGGATACAACCTCTTACTTTTTTTCGATTTTTTTTTTCAATCTAAAGGGTGACAAGTTACGACACCAATATTATGGTTACGTTTTAAAAATTGCGTTATTGGTGGATCAAAGTTATCCCCTGTGGAAAATAGAAGATCTATGAAAGTGTTGATGTTTTCAAACAATTTCACGGGGAGTATACGATTACAATCTTAAAATTCATTTATTTAGCGCACAAAATAATTAAAAAAAAATGTTTTTTGCTACTTTAACATTAGAAGGAAACTCAAGGGCTACTAGATAGACGTATATGTAATATATAAAAAATTATTTCCTGGTTTATTGTCGTATACATAGATTTAAACTTTTCTATCACCACAGCAGCAACCAGATTAAAAAAAAATGCTTCATTTAGAAAATAAAAGCATTTTAAGAACTCACTTTTTTTGAATTCATCATTACTTTCATGGTACTTATAGACCCTTTTCAATTGTCGAGAATTGATCGATTGCGTTTCGATGAAATTTATGTTCAATAGGTACGTGATGTATTTTGTTTTAAATCCGAGTGTAATTAATGTTGCGTACTGCTTGAAAGCTTCTTGTTTCGGTGCTACAAATTATTGTTGCACGACACTCAAAACGTGTATAGAGATCAAATATTTCGCTATTTGCCACTAGAGGCGCATATGTACTGATGAAACGAAAGCTTTACTTCCGCAGCTGAGGCTGTTGCTCGTTGCATACAGCAGCATAGCAGTTTAAGCATTGTGCCTTATGTTGTGCCGTTTTGTAATTATTGAGATGTATTCAATGTTATTGTAAAGCAAATGTAATTCAGATGTTTCTTTTTGCTGACGTAAATAAGATCGTATCTCGTATGTACTTTTTTTAAATCCAGGAGCCTATTGCATAATGAATTTAGAAGATCTTGTAGTTTGAAGTTCCCATTTAAAATTAATTGAATAACATTGCATAAATTTTGCAAAATTGTTTTCTAACAGCCAGTGTTGGAAAAGTTTGCGATATTTCACGAAGTTCACCAAGGGAAAAGTTCGCGAGTCATAGAGAGTTTTCGCGAACTTTTCCATCACTGCTAACAGCAAACATTCCAATTTATGCTAAGCTTCAGCCCTTTTGAATCTTGCAATTTTTTTTTAAATAGGCGTTTTAAATTTTTTTCAATAAATCTTAGAAAGAAACGTCACTTTTAATCAATATGACGTCTGAGACAAAGTGGTAGGGAAAAATAAAGTATTTTTTGGAAAGATATACACGGTTTTTTTAAACAATTGTGAGTAAAAATTCCTTAAAAGTATTAATTATATAAATTTCTTGAAATGCAATAGTTCAAAATTTTTGAAAATATTTTTAATAACAATCGTATAAAAAATAAATATTTTGAAATATTGAAAGCTTTTCACACTTCAATTAACCAACTTCTGGTAAAATTTTCGAAAATAATGTTGTTTTTTATGTTTACACAGAAAACTATTTAATCTGTGCAAACCTTACAGCAATATTACAAACAAAATAAAAAGTTCCAAAGTCGATTACTAAATTTATGTATGGGCACAAATTAGGGGCATTCAGGCCGACATTGCATCCATTTCCCCTACTACAAACAAATTAAAAAAAAAATCAGTAGGCGAACGAGCGTTTCATTCTTCATAACACGCAAGCTACGAATGGGGAGTTAAACATACATTTAATAATTTTATGTACCTATAGCGCTGAGCACTGGCTAACCCCAGTTCTTCGAAATTTTCCCTTCATCTGAGTAGAAGTGGCTGTCTCTTTGAGTTAGCCTCATTGGCCGTGTACTATTCCAGGATGATCTTATTTTTCTTCATAGCTATTACGTCCTTACTGGAACTTTGCGCCTGCCCTCAGTTTAGTGATTTTTACAAAAGTAATCTTTGTCCACGGATGGGGTTTTACTGGTATTATTTTTCCGGATTCCTTTATTCCTTCGAGCTTATTTAATACACGGCCGTTGAATGAATCACAAATTTTATTCCGTTTATTCAAAATCGCAAAAACCACGGTCACTCATATATTGGTCACGCGAATATCAGTGTCTTTACTTTTTTTGAGTAAAATTTTACACAGTATATGAGTAACAGAGGCGTTTTACACACTTAGAAAAACAAATCATGTAAATTTAACTTCTCTGAGAATGACATATACGAGCGTCAATTTTGACATAGAATTGAGTCATAACAGACGCGAAATTCAACTCAATCAAATGTACTTTTCATCGGATAACGAATTTTTCAGTCTCGGAGCACCTAATTTTACATGAAATATTTGTTTACGTCTGATCCTTTATGTCAAAGATAGGTTCCGTCACGTGTAAAATTGGTTATTTCTAAGTGTGTAGGTGAATTTGAGTAAATGACACTCTAATTAGAATCAACTTCAACGAAAGCCTGAATCAATTTGGATGAATAAATTAAAATAAAAGGATACTTTTTGTGATGAATAAGGGGTCCCAGACCCATCAATAAATATTATGCGTGTGTGTGTGTGTGTGTGTGTGTGCGTGTGTGTTTTTTTTTTGCCAAGAAGGCCATCATGTCACCGCTTGACGACCGGGCGCACGGTCGCGGTGACACGGTGTGTGGAATTGTCCCAGTCGGCGTCACCGGGATGTTCTGAGGCATAACATCCCTGATGACGCTGGGAAGTAAAGCCGTTGGTCCACGGCTCATGAGTTGATGGGTCGATAGGTAGGGTCCAGATGTGGGAGCTACCTCCCTGGCGTCATTGCACAGTGGGCTAAACTTGACAAAACCGCGACTAAATTGAATATCTCGGTTGCCAAACGGTTTCAGTCAACATGTTATACATATTCTCAAAGTAAAAACTCTGCTGAATCGATTGGTGGTGGTCTCATTGGCCGGAGACTATTGCGTATCGAGATAGAGGGCTGTGATCAACCCGAGCTCTCAGTCTGAACAAACATGGAAAAAATTGCAAGGTTCTAGGACATTTTTATAATGTGGCCACTTTATCGGTCGTTCCGGGTCCTCCTTTAGGCCAGTAGAGTTTCCCTGAGGGCATATATGGTGTTTTTATGCCATATATACTTACTACTATCAATTTCCAGTAATATACGTTAAGTAAAGTGTAAAATTATGTCGATAGATAGTGGCAATTTCCAACTTTACCGGGAGCTCGGGTTGATCCCGGCCCTCTATCTCGGTACAGCCAATGAGACCACAACCAATCGATTCAGCAGAGTTTTTCCTTTGAGAATATGTTTAACATGTTGACTGAGACCGTTTAAAGCCGAGATATTCAATTTAGTTGCGGTTTTGTCAATTTTTGCCCAGTTTGCATTGGTGCTCAGTAGAGTGTTTCAGCGTTATATGGAAAAAAGTCAAACACAGGAATTTCAAACGCTACCCTCTGGAATGCTAGTTTGGGGGGTCAGAATCACCCTGCCAAAATTTGAAGTCATTTGGTTCACGGGAACCCCTCGCTCAAACGGCTTGAAGTTTGTATGGGGAAAATCGACAAAATGTATGGGGGAGCGAGCCACTTTCACATTCGCGGCTCTAGGTGGCGCTGTAGTGGGTTGATTTTCTTCGTGTACAAAATGTAGCACCTTTGGAGTATTGGGAACATCTTGGCTGAAGACCGGATGTGAATCCGAGTTACCCCCGAAAAGTTATTAGCGTTTCAATCGAACACCAACTGCTTTACTTCTGGTGACGGCCTAACGCGCTTGTGCAGTTTTTATTTTTACGAACAGGTATACGAATAGCAATGTTTGCATAGGTATAACTTTTTTGTTTAACCATGAAATTGGTTGAAATTTTCACAGTGAGTAGAAAAATGTTCGAAATTATGGTCTACTAAAAATTGGAACAGATTGGCCAAGTGGTTCCGGTTTTATTCCGGGTTTCCGAGAGGCCATCGGGGGGAGAAAAGGTACCAGTCGTCTAGAACAAGGTGGTGTTGAAAATCCACAGCAACAGGCATTTATGGGTAGTGCTGATTAATATTTGAACAAAATCAACCCATAACCTGGTTCTAAATACTGAGCGTCCACCGGAAGTCCTTCCGATGACCCGGATCAACCTTAATCTGGATTATTATGTATTTTTTTTTATCAAAGTAGGCCTTGATTATTCTCTGCAACTATATGAAATGTAGTAAATTAATGATTTTAGATATATAAGCGTTTCAATGGCTCCAAGTGGTCACCAGATGATCCGCCGGAAGATCCGAAACATCCGTAAAATTTAGTGCTACATAAATTCAATCAAAGTAGGCGTTGAGTTTTCTCTGCAACAATGAGAAATGTTGTAAAATGGTGAGTTGTTCAATGGCTCCGATTTATCACCAGATGGTCCGCTGGTAGATACGGAACATCCGTAAAATTGATTGCTGTGTAAATTTGATCAAAGTAGGCCTTGATTTCCTCCGCAATTATATGGAATACAGTAAAATGGTGATTTCTGAAATATTAGCTGGTCATTGGCTCCAAATGGTCACCAGATGACCCACCGAAAGATCTGGAACATCCGTAAAATTGATTTATGAGTAAATTTCATCAAAGTATGCCTTGATTTTTCATTGCAACTGTATATAATGTAGTAAAATTATGATTTTTTTTTATATAGGCTCCAAGTGGCTCGCCGAAAGATCCGGAAAATCTGATAAATTTATTGCTGTGTAAATTTGATCAAAGTAGGCCTTGATTTTACTCTGCAACTATGTGGAGTGTAGTAAATGGTGATTTTAGATACATTTGCTGTTCAATGGCTCTGAGTAGTCACCAGATGGTCCGTGAGAAGATCCGGAACATCCGTAAAATTGATTTATGTGTAAATTTTATCAAAGCAGGCCTTGCTTGTTCCCTGCAACTAACTGGAATGTAGTAAAATGGTGATTTTATATATATTCGTTGGTCATGGGCTTCGAGTTATCACCAGGTGGCCCAGAAAATACGGAACATCCGTATAATTTATTGCTGCGTAAATGTGATCAAAGTAGGCCTTGTAAAATGTAGTAAAACGATGCTATTGATGTTGCTTCTTACAGTCGTTAGTTAACTGCCTCCTGTCAAAGTTCATTCATGAATAAATATTCATCTTAGCTTTCTTCAAATTGAATTCAACATTTCAAAACAGCGAAAAAAAATGTGGTAAGTATAGGGTTTAACATATCATCATACTGCAATGCGATTGTATCTTCAAATATTATTACTGCCGCACGGCCGTAGAATTCAAATCAAATTTGCATTCCGCTCACTCAAATTCGCCAAAACACAGGATATTCATAGACTGAGTAGAATTTTTCCCGGTGTTCCTCAAATGAGGATTTTTCTCGATTTTGAGGAAAATGGAGGGAACGTTTGCTCAATCTAGGAGTATACCTGAAGACTGTTTTTATTATTATTATAATTATTACTGAGTCTATAAGTAACCTGCTTTCTAGAGAATATGAGTAACTGGAACTCAAATTTGAGTTGAATTATACAGCCGTGTGTATCTCACTTGTAAGTATATCAATAAAGCAGCACACCATAGTTTTACAAGCACCTATTTAAAATATCATTTTGATACGGATATGAACTTAGTTTAACAGAATAATTAGTATTCCTTAAGTATAATCGCTTATTGCTTTACAATGCATATTCTATCATTTCAAGTTACAATATATTTATTTTTTATTTTTACAACCCGCTCATCAACCAAAAATACGCAGGTTTCAACTGCATGCTTTACGCCGCAATGTTTGTAATGCGATCATGTTTTGAATACAGTCAACTCTCCATATCCTCATGTTCCATATCTCGATATGTGACAACTTTATTCTATATGTCGATGGTTATCTCGGTCCCTTCAAGCGGTCTAGTAGATCAATGGTGTTCTATATCTCGATTTCTCCTTGTCTTTATGTTCCCTTCAATATCGAGATATGGAGAGTTGACTGTATTATCAATTCCTTTGTTACTGATTTCAACTCTTTTATTGTTGATCCTCACTTATGGTTAGTATACCAATAGTAGACAAAGCACCTATTTTTAATAAACGATGTCTAATTCGAATGAAGTGTGAATTGATTGATGGATACATTTTTACTGAATTTTATAGTGTTATTAGTGTTGTTTAATGATTGATAAATGCATTTTCATACAATAATAATAAATACTAAGCTCCGTCTACTACTGAAACAAGTGTATGTTGTATGCGAAAAATAGTTGAAATTCCATTCTAAACAATCCAGATCCTCTTTCAAATAATGTATGTATATCTTGAAGAAACAATAAATACTATGTGTTTTTGTGCGTGCACTCATTGCACTAACTCGACTGCTCGAAGGTTAAATTAAAAATATAAACAAATGATGGTCAACCATATGTCTTTTACCTTAAGAACATCTTTAACAGTAGTGATTTGCCTAAAAGAGGTCAACTTTTTTCAATTGATTATTAATATAGAAGATCTGTCAAGTGTGTAGAAAGTGAGTTTATGTTAATTCGTTTTCAAAATAATCTCTGTGTACGACATCGAAAAGATTGGAAATCATGTCTAAAAGAACAACTCGTGATGAATCGTGCTCGGGAATTGTAATCCCAATACCGTCAATTACAGGGATGAAGCTACCATCGAATAAATACCATGAAGCTCAAGTAGTGGTAAAGAAACGGTGGACGGAAAACGGTGAAAGTAAACAGTAAGTTCACTATGCTTTCAAGTAATGTGGTCGTAAGAACACGAAGGTTCGAAGCAGCAGCATCAACACAATGCGATGTACCTGCTAAACTGGTGTAGTGTGTAACCAGTATCCTGATTAACTGGTTCAGAAGTTATTAGTTAGTAAGTTTTTGAAGGTTAAGGCCCAGTTAGGTCCAGGGGGATTGCCACCGTTTATTGGAACCCTAACCGATGAGTTTAGTTTCCGTCGGCGGGCACTCTCTAAAACTCATCGAGCCGGTACCTCATACACGGAACCATTGGAGTCTTCATTCCTTGAAGGACGACACCCAACAAACCATCCGCGACCCTATGTAGGATGAGCCAAAGAAGCTAAGTCACATACAATAACCGTGAGCCCAGTACCCACGATTCAGAGTACGAAATATCCATCATCTTAGGTATAAGTTTGATCATTTATTCCCTCCTCCTCGTATGTACTAGCGAAGCTCTTACCCTCATTTATGTATTTACCTGAATAACCGTAACCCTAGCAGCACACTTGTCGCAAACGGCAACTCCTATGTGATTTATTCCGGTTACAATCAAGTTGCCTCAACCTTTAGAGACGGAAGTGTTGCTTGGGAAATTATGCTTAGTGAGACTAACACACATTACAACCTGATTGTAAAACTCAATTTTGTGACTTGTTTTGGACACGGTATCTCTGTTCGAAACATAATTAACAGTCAGAGTACTAAGGATGCAAAGCGCGTGACAATGCTGTGAACAAGCATGGTTCTCAATAACGGGACAGTCATGGAGTGTTGCAGCATCGTCATGCATTTTGCTTCCTTGGTCTTCTGACTGATTAAATAAATAGTACCGTAAGACGGGGTGACATTGAAACTAGGAAGTCACATTGGGCCAAAATTGAAAAATGTTTATTGATGCAAATATCTTGAATATACAGAAAATGATGTCTAGTATATGTTTCTTGAGGTTCTGGAGTAAAGTGTAGATAACATTAACTAGATGTTTTATTTAATTTGTGCTGTAAAGTAAAGTGTCATAAACAGTAGTAGATTTTTTTAAATGTCCACAGGCAAACAAATGTTTGAACACACTTTTATGAAAATAGACGAAGGCTACAAGCGATCTTTAACCATACATACGAAGTACATTGTGATCATAACCAAGTGTACTCCTAATAGCTACGATAAATTTACATATTTTAAGATATGTTAAGATATTTTAATTAAATTTATGTGTTGGCCCAATGTCAGCCGCCATAAGGTTTTACATTTGTCTATTTTTTTTAATTAATTTTAGTAAAATGAGCTTTCAATTTCAATCAACCATTTCCATGAAAACCGTAAATATATCATTGATACACGCTTAACATTGTTTTCCTTGCTAAAATGTGAACGTTGTTAGGTAGGGATCGATTTTTTTTTTGATTTTTTGGCCCAATGTCACCTCCACTTCGGTATCACTGAAACACTTACCAAACAAAATCTTAGACTATCCCATTTAGTTTAAGGGTAGTGTCAAAATGTTCCGAAATTACATTTGAACACTACCCTGAAATGAAAGGGGATAACTTAAGGCTTCGTTGGATGTGTGGCTCAGAGCTACTGATTTTTTTTTATTATCCTGAAATATTTTATTTGATGATGAAAATGTGTGCCAACCTGTTTGCCAATCGATTTAAATACATGCGATGTTTGTGTGACTGGCACACCTACACACTTGCTAACGACTACGCCGGAGCTGTCATCATACGAAGCAATTAATTTTACTGATGTTACAATGAACAGCTAATATATAAAAAAAAATCATCATTTTACCACATTCCATATAGTTGCAGAGAAAAAGCAAGGCCTACTTCGTTCAAATTTACACAGAAATCAATTTTACGAATGTTCCAGATCTTATGACGGACCATCTGGTGACTACTCAGAGCCATTGAACAGCTAATGTATCTAAAATCACCATTTTACTACACTCCACATAGTTGCAGAGTAAAATCAAGGCCTACTTTGATCAAATTTACACAGCAATAAATTTATCAGATTTTCCGGATCTTCCAGCGGGTTATGTCGAGACCACTCGGAACAATTGAACAGCTAATATAACAAAAATCACCATTGTACTACATTTCACGTAGTTGCAGAGCAAAATCAAGGCCTACTTTAATTAAATTTACGCAGCAACACATTTTACGGATGTTCCGGATCTTTCGGCGAGCCACTTGGAGCTAGTGAACAGCTACTATATAAAAAATCATAATTTTACTACATTATATACAGTTGCAATGAACAATCAAGACATACTGGATGAAATTTACTTAGCAACCAATTTTACGGATGTTCCAGATCTTTCGGTGGGTCATCTGGTGACCATTTGGAGCCAATGACCAGCTAATATTTCAGAAATCACCATTTTACTTTATTCCATATAATTGCGGAGGAAATCAAGGCCTACTTTGATCGAATTTATGTAGCACTAAATTTTACGGATGTTTCGGATCTTCCGGCGGATCATCTGGTGACCACTTGGAGCCATTGAAACGCTTATATATATCTAAA
Source organism: Ochlerotatus camptorhynchus (assembly GCF_037179485.1). Classification (NCBI taxonomy): domain Eukaryota; kingdom Metazoa; phylum Arthropoda; class Insecta; order Diptera; family Culicidae; genus Ochlerotatus; species Ochlerotatus camptorhynchus. Next base: position 31,410 of record NW_027040993.1, read on the forward strand.
ATCATTAATTCAGTGCCAACATTTCAAAGGGGCGTAATTGCATTTGTAAACAATGGCTTTAGCCATAGATTTCTCGTAAATAAAAGCTCACTCATGAAAAATAATAACACCACCAGGTAGAGGAATGTTTCCTCTACCAGCTAGCATTGTAATTTTGGAGAGGTAAGATATCATTCGCGAGAAATTGACGACTAAAGTCATTGTTCACAAAAGCAATTACGCCCTTTTGAAATGTTGACACTGAATTTACTACATTTCATATAGTTGCAGAGAATAATCAAGGCCTACTTTGATAAAAAAAATACATAATAATCCAGATTAAGGTTGATCCGGGTCATCGGAAGGACTTCCGGTGGACGCTCAGTATTTAGAACCAGGTTATGGGTTGATTTTGTTCAAATATTAATCAGCACTACCCATAAATACCTGTTGCTGTGGATTTTCAACACCACCTTGTTCTAGACGACTGGTACCTTTTCTCCCCCCGATGGCCTCTCGGAAACCCGGAATAAAACCGGAACCACTTGGCCAATCTGTTCCAATTTTTAGTAGACCATAATTTCGAACATTTTTCTACTCACTGTGAAAATTTCAAACAATTTCATGGTTAAACAAAAAAGTTATACCCATGCAAACATTGCTATTCGTATACCTGTTCGTAAAAATAAAAACTGCACAAGCGCGCTAGGCCCTCCCCAGAAGTAAAGATGGTGGTGTTCGTTTGAAACGCTAATAACTTTTCGGGGGTAACTCGGATTCACATTCGGTCTTCAGCCAAGATGTTCCCAATACTCCAAAGGTGCTACATTTTGTACACGAAGAAAATCAACCCACTACAGCGCCACCTAGAGCCGCGAATGTGAAAGTGGCTTGCTCCCCCATACATTTTGTCGATTTTCCCCATACAAACTTCAAGCCGTTTGAGCGAGGGGTTCCCGTGAACCAAATGACTTCAAATTTTGGCAGGGTGTTTCTGACCCCCAAAACTACCATTCCAGAGGGTAGCGTTTGAAATCCCAGATTTGACCTATTTTGAAACACTCTACTGAGCAGTTATAGCATGTTAAAGCCTATCTTGTCGATAATTAATATAACATGTTATAATCATAGGGACCAGAGGATCCCGAAGAAATATGCTCAATTTTTTGGCTCAGCTCAGCTCAGTCCCAAGCTAATTCAAGCACCCCTCGAAACTTAAGAAAATTTCCGTCCCCCTCATTTTATCTATCAAATTTTCATACACCCAAAAATAAACGTTAATAGAATTGAAAAATCCATTGTTACAATTAAAAGTTTTCATTGGTTGTTTTTGACATAAACTCCTGAGCTTTCAATATAAACATGTGTAACCTATCATATCAAAAGTTTCCCTTCTTGTTAATTTTAAAAGTTGCAACATTTGAATAAAATTGTAGACTGATAAAACTGTCAAAATAAAAACCAAGGTTTTTAAATTGTCGTATGAATTGTTTCACACCAAAAGATGCTGGTTTTAAAGCAAGAATGTATATATTTTTTACCTCAATTTGGAATTATTTAAATAAGAGTTAGTTGTCATGATTGAAAAGAAAGTATCCAAACCTAGATCCAACCCCCTTTTTTTAATTTATTTTTTTTATTTTTTTCAATCTGTTTTTGTCTTGTTTATGGCTCATATGTCTAAAAAGACTCAACGGAGCCAAGTATCATAAAAAAAAAACAATTCAAATATTTTTGTCTCGTTCATTTTGCTGCGCTAGGTACAAAGCATCCACTTTCTGCTTGTAATCCTCGATCAAAGCACGTTTCTGAGTGACGAATTTTTGCAGTAAATTTCAAATAGTAATTTCTCATGCTTGTGCATCATGATTTAGATATATTTGGTAGCACTGGATAGCTTATACTGTTAGGTGTTGAGTAAACGTAAAGATGTCGAAACAAGAGAGCAATCTGTCAGCCGTTGTCGCTTTGTTGCGCGCCGGAGTATGCATGAAAGAAATAATTCGGTCGGTAAATGTGTCTGAAAGAACAGTGTATAATATTAAAAAAGGCTTGGGAAAGTGATAAGACGGACCACCTGCTCATACTGCTAATAAAGCACAGAAATGGCTTACGGAAAATATTTCGTAAATTTGGGAGGAAGAAATTTGGCCCCCAAGCAGTCCCGATATCAATCCGTTGGATTATTTTGTATAGGGCGTCGTCCAACGGGATACCAATAGAACCCCTCACACCACACTTAAGTCGCTAAAAGCTAAAATCAAGGCAGTGATGACATCTATGGATCGAAACATTTTAAAACGTGCATACTGCAGTTTCCGGAAGCGTCTAACTACAGTCGTCGAAAGGGAAGGCAATTTTTTTGAATAAATTTACTTACAACTTCCATATGTTGCGAAAGAAAATAAATCGCACAAAATTCATTGCTAGAATAACTAACTGGTGTATTTTTTCTCAAATATGCCATTTACTGCAAAAATTCGTCACGCACCCTGTGTGGTCACTGCGTGTAGGGACAAATGTAACTCACGGTGGTCAGGCTGCAATCACTATCACTGGAAGTTGGATCGTTCGTGTTAACTTTTTTCGTATGGTTGCTTGTTGTTTCCGATTCAACGGACCTTTGTCGCTTGTTCATCACTGCTCTATTGTTTATGTGTAGATCTGCATCAGTTACCGGTTTAGGAAGAGAAGGCCACTGCTTATCTTTAGCTGCGTCCGCAAGCTGGCTATTGCCGTTGGTCTTCATGTTGTTGTTGATGTTACTGTTGCTGTGATTTTTATCGCTGCTGGTGTTATTTTTCCCCATCTCCGATTGTGAATTCTGTTTTTTTGCTGCTGCTACCGCTGTTGCCACTTCGGAGCAACGTTGTTTCGGGTGAGATTTTCGGTCACAGTTACGGCAAGTTTTGACTTGGTGAGAGTCCGCTTTGAGAAGCGTCCGAGAACGGTTGTGTGTTTTTGCTCCGCTGCGTGCTTTTTTTTTAGAGCTCGGGCTATCTTTGTGCTGCCGTGTAGTTTTTCGGTGCTCGCTTTTGAATAGTTTTATGTCCCGGACGCGATAATTCTATTTAGAATGATTTGTGCTGATGTTTTTCCCCTGTTGCTTTGGTGCCTGGTGTGCTCTCGCTCCCTTTGTTGACAGTGTGACTCGACCGCGCTGATCTATTATTAGGTTTTTGCGGTGTGCATTGCTTTTGTGCACAGAGTGACATGAAGAAGAAAAGTGATATTTAGTTATTGTGTGTTTGGATTCGCTGGAGGAGGAATTGTTTAAAAATGACTAGAGAAAATTAAGCATCGAGAATGCGCTCCCGGATGTATTGATTTGGTGAGTACGTTCCAGTTGAAGATTGTTCTCTCTAAATATCCCTTTTTTGAATACGTTTCATCAATCAAACATTATTATATGTTGGGTTTGGGGGGGGGGGCAGCCTAAGGGTTTCAATGGATTTGTAGACTGGACAAGTGTTCGTGGATTTGCCAGTCCCTTGTCACGTGTTGATAGACGTACATCTTGTCGTTTGTCTTCCAAAGGTCTTCAATGAAGTTGATTCACCCAGCTGCAACAAACCATCAGGCAGAACTTTACAACCAGTGAAGTATCTGCAGTCATATGTAATCCTTGCACTGATGGTGGGTTCTATTCACATCACATGTTCCCCTATAAAAAAGTGAATTTGTGTCGCATATATTATAATCTCATCTGATTCTGGATTTTACAGTCAGCTTCACAGGTGTCAACCTCCTGCCCAGGAATAAGGAAAACTTCGTTAAAGTCTCTTATTGTGTTTCCCTTCCGACTGGGGGACTTGTAGACTTCGGGGCAAACTTTCTTTGACGGTGGTGGATTATTCCCTTCGTTCGCCTCCGTATCCGAAACTGGCTACATCTGTTCCAATTCTGCTTCAGCCTCCAAGCGAGTCTTGAACTCTCTTTTTTTCACTCAATTGATACGTTCCCACATTGGGTTTGGCATGGAGAACTCGTCTTGAGAGAGTTTCGCTACCGCGTTTTTTTTCCGGCCAGTGTAGGATTCCAGCTTCTTTCCAACCAGAAAGAATTACGGTTAGGCATGTTTCGCATCTTTCAATTGTTTGTACCACTTTAAATGGCATTTTTTCCGCACTTGAACTTGGACGACACTAGCTGACTCCCTTCCGAAACATTTTGAACTGTCACTTTTCTCCAGGCAACTTTGTCATCATAAAACTGAACGGTACCAAGTCAAGTCAAAATGGATAATAAATAAACAATAAGGTATTCAAATTTACTTTATAAATGCTATAATAAACCATTGTGCAGCGATGATCGAGACGTTTCCGTCGGATAAGATTATTTTGCGGCCGAGTGTCTAGGAAGCTATGGAAACCGAAATGGCTCTTGATTTTGTTTTATGCCCTTATAGTATAAACCACCATCGCACTTTGTGAGTTGCCCCAATAGAACCCTTGCTTTTGGTTTGAATCAGTACAAATTCGTTCTATTACATAAAAAAAAAGAAGTATACATATTCATTTTCTTCCGAACTAAATAAACCACCATCACACTTTGTGAGTGGCCCCAACAGCATCCTTGCTGTTGGTTTAAATCGGTTCAAACCGCTTATAATTAATTATTTTGGTCATTGATAAAATAAAATAAACCATCATCACACTTTGTGAGGGGCCCCAACAGTATCCTTATTGTTGGTTTAAATCGGTATACACACATCTAATAATGATCTACATCTCTAGACAGCCGGCTGTTTAGAGCATAAATCGAAAACACTTATAAATAACTACACAAAACAAAAGATCGCATCACTTATCAAGGTGAATCCTGATCCAACGAACCTAACCCACTAACAAAACCTCCTTCCTGTGACTTTTGTGGGATGCAGAGGTAAACACGGTCCCAAAACAACAAAAGTCACACACTAACATTCCTTCCCTCTCCCACCTGATTGCAAGGACGTGGCCGGTGACGTTATTGATCTTTAAAGGTAGGAGTCACTGGAACATGTACACTGAGAATGGCAGGTTACTACCAAGCCCCATTCAGTTGATTCTTTGTACAATTTCACTGGTTCAGATCAATCACGGAGTGCAACTATCGATACGTGCAGTCAGACTAAGCTAAGCTAAGCTAAAGCTAAGCACAGTTACGGCAAGTTTTGACTTGGTTTTTATATGACACCAAAGTCACTTCGTCTTCCACAGTAATGTAAGAGGGAATCGGATGATTAAGCTCCATCCTTACGACGCGAACTCCATTAATGAAGCCTGGAAAGTAGCTTTTCCAAACTTCACTTCTGATTGCAATTATCTCTCCATACTGGCGCATATGGTTAACGATAACCACATTATCCATATCCGACGGGAGATCGTGAATCCGTACGTCAACAGCACTGCTCTCGACGTAGATGGGTAATGGAAACTTTTCCCCCTCAATTTCAATACAATGCTTCAAATGATGGGCTGAAGCAATGTTGTCGGCCTCGTCCTTGTCTCGCATACCCAGGTACACAACGTTCTTTACGTTGTGAGGCTGGATACTTGTCACAAGCGACATAGTAAAGTAAAAAGCACACGCTCGCACGCCGCACAAAAGAATCTCGAATATAGTGTCTGGTGATAAAGCGACTGATCGGTTCGAGAGATGGATAGCAACTGCGATCCAACCTCACGTTTTTATCATTTTCAAGTATTATGTATATTTACCATTTCAATGAACAATCAAAAACAAACAAAACAAAAATAAGCAATCACCATAGATTGTTCCCGAGTTTTAAGATGACGACGATCGACATGAAGGTGGTGATTAGGGTGAAGGGCCACCCACATAAGATCCGTTTGCGTTGCGTTGACGTAAATTTGACAGCTAGCCAAAAGATTTAGTTGTCACTTTGCCGCAACGCGTCCGATCCGGATCTAATGTGCGTGGGCCTTGACACTTTGAGAAACGGCGTTCCCAATACCTCTCCAAGGTAGGGTTGTATATGGTTTCCCGGTCCAATGGTTCAATGGCATTCTTGCAAGATTGAGATGGAAGTTCTTGTTAATTTGCTCACACCATTCATCACTCCATCACTTGTTCATTCCATCAGTTTCACCGGAACATTATGACAGATGGTTAACAATGCAGAGCGTAGTTTTGTACTATTTTGGAATCTAAAATAACACTTAGTTGCACCAACCAATAAACTCGCCATTAAATATTCCAGCTTCTTACCTCTTTGGACGATAGTCGCTGGGTTTCAAAATCTTCCATGATGGTGATGGTGGTGTGTGTGGTCGACATCCATTTCCACAAATGTTCTACTTCGGGAAAGCAGTGGATACGAGTTTTGTAAATGCCAACAAAATGTCGTAAAACGATTGCTTCTGTGAGGAAAATAATTTTAATTATAAACAAACTCGTGAAACCAACAATGACTCCAACAAATTTTAACTTATTTTTTTGTTTTTTGATCAAACTTTTTGCTGTAGACGGCTGACTTGTAATGTAGTTTTAAAAAAAGCGGCAAATGAAGGCTCAGTGCTCCCAGTAAAAACGTGCTGTGAAGTCGTATTTTTGATAGTTGAACAACTTTTCTTTTCTTTCGAAAAATGCACTTTTATAATTACAAGTCGAAAGTGCAAGAACACTTTCAATAAGGATACATTTAATGTTGAATGTTTTCGTAGTTCAAACTACGGATTTTTGGAAACTTTAAATTTGAAAATGCATTATATTTATTCTGTACTAGGCAAAAAGCACGCGGATAACTTGAAATGCCGTGTACTGAATGTGTTCCAATTGATGTTTTTATTTTACGTTGGCTCTGTTCCACAATCGAATGCTAATCAATAATCGAGTGCCAGGGAGGAGACTTCCACATCTGGATCTTTTCGAACCTATCGGCTTTAGTTCCCTTCCTAAGCAAAACGTTGCGTTAGATTTTTCGGCTCAGAAAAATACCAACGACTTTGACACCAGGCACACTGGGTTGAGAAAGCAGTCACGCTGACTACTCAACCACCGGTTCCGTCAAATTAGTGTTTGTTAGCATTTACTTTTCTAAATTTGATCTGCAAGAAATGATCGCAAGGACACGTGATGCGAAAATTAAAAAAAAAAATGAATGGCAATCGGTGGGATTTTAAACTACAAATTCGATTCAGTTAGTACACGGGACCATTTCCATTTATGCTACGGATACCACTTGACGATACATACGAGTATTTGGCTAATGAACACATGTCGTTGCCACTTGAGAGTTTAAACATTTAAAATGTTAATTTCAACTTCTAATTTAATGTTTGTCTCCTACGGACCATCCTTAAATAACGTAACCGTTTAGGGTATAGAAGTAATCTGCAAAATGTGTGGCTGACGTAAATCGGTTTTCTGCCGTTTATTGAACACACATTAAATGGTACATTTATCAGTCGATGCTGTAAAAACGAGGTCCTGGTGCCCCGCACGGCTGCTCCCCGTGGACGATGTTCTAAAAAACGCTTTTTGCGGTGCCAACTGCGGCTTGTGATGTAATCATCTGAAATAAAAAAAAAAAACCATGCCAAATCGTTAAAGCATGTGTTAAACTAGTCCTTGATCGTTCGGTTTTTTTTTAATTTTTTTTTTGCAAAATGGCGGCCTTGCAAAGTTGAAGTGCTGATTTTTGATCCTTAAATTTTTTTTAAATGATAGACGAAATCCGAACGATCGTGGACTGCACAAAATAGTACTGAACAGAAATCAAAACGAATCGGACGAATCGAATGTATACATTTCGAGAAATTTTTGGCACCGGTTTTGAAAATATGATTCCGAGATAATCGCGTTTAAAGTTTCAAGTTGGGTTTAGTCCACTATAAGTGAATATTTTTGTACGTCGCATAACTTTCACAATTTTCATCGGATCAACTTGATCTTTTGAGGAAATATTCTTGACTTTATATACTTTCGATTAGGACAATAAAAAAATCGATTTTTTTTTTAAAGTTTGCAGGTAGGCGTAACCCCTTAAGCATAAGAAAATACGCTACGCTGAGAGAGAGGGGTCTGAATCAATGACAATTATATAAGGTCTGGGCCAAAGGGCTTATTGGTGTTAGTGAAATGTGCAAATGTTTAGTGGTGTTCGTATTTTATTGCAATGTTTATCTTTTTACACGAAACAGCTGTTTTCAGTGACGTATTTCTATCTGTTCGGAGATGTTCTGCAATGTTTACAACATTTTTGCTTCTAACACCAGCAAGCTGCCTGTTGGCCCAGACCTTATATAAATGTCATTGGGTCTGAAATTGGTCAATAAAATAATACGCTATTTATCGATGTTTTAATACATTGCTTCAAAAAATCAGAAAATATTATAGATAGGTGGCATTGGTGGCAAAACTAGACGAAACTGTTTGGAAACTTGTCCGAAAAACATCCCTTTTGGATTACAACAAAACGGGGCGTCAAGTGTGTCCAGTTTCCTCTAAAAAGTATGTATCAAAATAAAAATTTAATTTCTTGATTTTTTCTCATATCTACAACAAACTACCTACGCTTCGTTCATACTCCTCATTAGTCTACAATGAGCCCCAGACCAATTGAATGCAACCTCTGCGAGCAAGTCTCTTTCAATCTGCTCCCGTTCAGTCTGTCGGTTCGGTACCCGCCTTCCGTTTCGCGGTCGATTTTTCAACTAAAATTGCCATGACAGGTCTCGTATATATTAGGAATCTAGGTGCAGAAATCAAGAGGCAGCAGAAAGCTCCACTTCAATTAAAAAATTTTCTTGTTAATTATATCATAATTTTCCACGATGAATTATTTAATGACTGCTTGATGACTGAGGGCAAAGTCTACACCTCCCATCGCCACTGCCACATCGCTCGTAAACAAATCGTAGGACTATGCTGGTTGGATCGCTCATGCTGTTGTAGCGACAGGCCGACCGTTCTGAAAAGCGAAAGGCGGTTACCCGTATGTGTAGATGCTTTTGAAGAAATGTGCACACAGCGCCGCACTGATTTTTTTTTTCAATACTTAACCACTTTATTGCAGGCGCTACTTTGCACATGGTAACCCTTTCATGAGAGCTTGATGTACTTGGTCTTCGAAAGGGGTGTCCATGTAGACACGGTTTAATTCACGGACAAAAAAGTTGGGCGTTGATTTCACATGTCGTGTTCAATTAGTTTGTGTCCTTTTCAAACATTTTATTTTCGTGATTTATGACAACACTGCCTAATGCCGGTAAGTTCACCCACCAAGGAAATCTCAACTCACATGAGAATGAAAGGTCATTTTTAGTGTCCATATTAGCCACATGTTCCGGAGACTCCCGGGGATGCGATCAAAATCCTTAATTCTACACTATAAATCATATTCCTCACTATTGTGAAACCAGTACCGCGATGATATAATTCATAAATATAACATTTTTTTTTAAATGCAGTTTTGATCATTATCTTAGAACGCATTTTAGTTACACAAACAAAACAAAAGTCTTGTATTTTTATCGTTTTATGGTTTACAAAATAAATGCCTTTTTTTTCTTCCTTGATTAGTTTTCCGTCGATCTGGTTTTCCGTGCTGAGCACCAATGCTACCGACGCCAGGGAGGCAGCTCCCACATCTGGACCCTACCTATCGACTCATCAAGTCATGAACCGGGGACCAACTTCTTCTTCTTGAGTCTTCAGCCTTCTTCACCCGCATCTTCGCCTCTTTACACTTTCTTTAGTAACTGTCGCACATTTCAATAAATGTTCTTCCTGATTCGTCTGCATTTCGCTATTTTTCACTTTATATTCTTGATCTTCTTCCTCTTCTTCAGCGTCATTTTTCGTTCCGGCTTCATCTATGACACTTCGTTTTATCTAAAATCTTCTTTTCACCTTCTGCTTCTTCTTCTTCTACTTCAATGCACAATTCACGTTGTTTCTCCTTAATCGTTTATCCGCTATCCGCTTTGTGTTCTTCATAACATGACCGCATCAATTTTCTCCAGCCTCGTTCACCTTCATCCTGTTACATGTTACATTCTTCCTTCCTTCCTTGCTTCGTTACTGCTTCACCTTCTTGCCGCTACACCGGGTTTCGGCTGCTCCATCTTCTTCACATTATTCCTTCCTTCCTTGCTCCGTCATCAGCTTAACCTCATTGCCGCTACACCGAGTTTCGGCTGCTCCTTCTTCTTTTCTCTATAACCTCAATTTGTTTGGTAAAGTCCAGTTTGGCGTAGAAAATTTAGCAAATTGCTGTTTTGCTCCTCAGAGTTTCCTTACACATCTCGTAAGCTTGTTGTGTCAATGTCGTTGTCTTGTCGTTGCCTTTCGTAGTTTTGTACTGCAAAATCACGTGTCGCACGTCTAAAACCGTTCCACAACAACTGAGCGGTTGATAGCGGTCAATAAGAATGTATGAGACTGATTTTCAGTCGTGTTAGCACACGCTGGTCGAAAGTGCTTCCCCGTTCTGTCCACTTGTGCGTGTCGTCTTTGATCTCTATCAGTTTGGAGTCTCTGGTCGCAAACCATTGGTCGTTCCATCGTTGGCGTATTGTTTGCTTCACCATTCTTAAGGCATCTTCGCCTGGGATTGGTATACAAATAGGAGGTTCTGTTCTCGCCATGTTTGCTAACCGATCAGCTTCGTTGTTTCCGTGGATGCCGGCGTGTCCAGATATCCAGCAGAAATGGACGGATCTGTTTCCTGCTACTTGCTCCACTTCCTGAATCCACGTGTGCTTTCAGAGTCTGTAAGAATTACTAATTCGTTCGAAATGTTCGGGATGGAAACAGCTATCTTAATGGCGTACGCCTCCGCAGAGAAAACGCTACATTCCTTCGGGAGGCTGTACTTTCCCGTTAAACCATTGTTATGGAATGCGGCACCGACAGTTTGGATCCATCGGTGTAGACGACGGTTGATCGGTGGAAGCGGGTCGAAAGTAGTTGTTGCACTACCAGGCGGACTTTCTCTGGCGGATCGGAACTTTTTAAGGCATTTAATAACAGTCTTTTTAATCCTTTGTTCAGCTTTCTAGTTTTATTTCAAAAATTACGTGGAAAGCCGCTTCATATCTTATATTTGCTATGGGACTGCTTAACCTTGATGTTGACTGATTTTATTTTTATATATTTATGTTGTTATTATTAGTCTAAAAATTACCTTTGCATTTCGGTATTTGAACTAGCAGTCACTAATTTACAGGCGTCAAGCATACCTAAGCGTATGTGGGAAAAGCTATGATCGTTAACTAGAAGAACATCAAATGTAAGTTGAAAAACAGCAACCGGAAGAGTATTATACAGCAATGCATAATTGTAAACAACAAATGGTTAAACAACCCTCCCAATTTCAAGTGCAGGAAACACAATGTAGACACAAGTGCGCGATTTATTTTGACGGTGATTTTTGTGCCATAATTGGATTATATATTTGGAATACAGTCTCAAAATTTAGTGCAGTGAGTGTATTTAAAGTAGTGAACAGTCAAAACACAGGAATACAAATGCTAATACTTCCGACATCGTGACAGTCCACTTATATCTGGAGTTATTCCTAAGGAGCTCCTCTTCCTTATGTCTTCTGCTGGCGCTGCATGAGATTAGAAAGGTAGGCAGTGAATTTAGAAGAACTAAAATGTCGAAAATGGTACGCGTAACACTGACGACATTTAACAATATTTTATTAAAGATTCCTTTTCTTATATTAGCCTATCACAATATTTATAGTACATTCCTGATTTGTGGAGTAATTTTCAGCTTTAATAAATCTTGTTCAGGCTTTAGTTCAGCCAATTTTTTCTTTTTTTTTCTTGATTTGTTTTCCATCGATCTTGTTTTCCGTACTGAGTACCAATGCTACCGATGCCAGGGAGGCAGCTCCTACACCTGGACCCTACCTATAGACCCATCAACTCGACCAACGACTTTACTTCCATTTCGAAGGAAGGCGTGATTAGAGATTTTATGCCTCAGAAAATCCCGGCGGCACCAACTGGGATTCAACCCAGGCCTTTTGGGGTGAACGGAAATCACGCTTACCACTACACCACCGGCACCGCTAAGTTCAGCTATTTTAATGAGGTTGAATTATGGGGATTCAATTAGAATTATGCACTACTACTCAACTATATATTCATCCTGGTGTAAATCAGGTTTTTACAGCTTAAATCAACCAATAATCAGATTCTGTTTTTACTGTTCAACTTGAATTGTTACTTGGGTTGCGCTCATAACATATTATTATGCAATGTTAATCGGAGAAGCTCGAGTCTTATTTTTTTTTTAATAAAACAGCAAAAAGTGTTATCTTCCATTTAATTCCACTTAATTAATTTTGGTATCCACGACAGATACGTATTTCGACTACAATTTGCAGTCTTCATCAGTGTCATTCCCACTAAAGTACTTATCAAAATCTAACCCCCTTAAGTACTCATCTCCTAGGTAAAAGCAGGTATAAACATGAAACTACAATGTGTTGAATCGGAACCTACCTAACTAATAAAAACCAAAGATTTAAGTAAAGTTAAGAAGAAGGAATATCCCAAAGGCTTGGTAGCCATAATAAGTAATGAAATTGGGTTGTTAGTGAAATGCTTAAATAAAACCAATGGTGAACCACTGATGAAGACTGCACATTGTAGTCGAAATACGTATCTGTCATGGATACCAAAATTAATAAAGTGGAATTAAATGGAAGATAACCCTTTTTTGCTGTTTTATTTAAGCATTCCGCTAATAACCCAATTTCATTACTTCCTTATTTTTTATTTTTATTTTGACCTAGAGCTGGTCTGTGGTGATTACGTGATTGATCTTGCCGAATGCTGCTGATAAATCAGTGTATATAGATTCGATCTGGTGGCGCTCCACTAGGCTACTCGTACCGTACGATGTGAAACAACGTTCCTCCAAGGTAATCACTAGAAGAGGATGGTGAGCGATTTCCTTTACAAGTGGATCTGGTGCAGCAGATAATCGTACAGTCACGATCACTGAAAAAGCAAAAATCTAGCGTGACGTTGTTTTCGTTCACAACGTCGTTGATTTGCACTGTAGTTGTCTAGTAGTGCAGTGGCTCCACCGTGCAGAACCTAATGTTCAAGGTTTGGATGAAGAAAACCGCTATAGGACGCGCGCCATGCAATTCTCGGCATATTGAAGTCCCCGAGAATAATCACTTCATCGACTGCAGAAGCTTTTTGTAGAACATTCATCGCATAATCGTGGACACGATCGAGAGGGATGTATACAGCACACAGGAAAAGCATATGGTCAGCGAGTTTTATTTCGATCGAAACCTATTCTATGCTTTCCCATAAATTGCTCTCGATAATTCTTGCTATTAGAATGGAGTTAACGGCGATCAGTACACCACCAACGTGTGACATACGGCTGTTGGCTAAATTGCGGTCGCATCGGAATACCTGATAATGATCTGAGAATAATGGATTTAAAATTGATTTTTTCCTAAGAATTATCCCCTGGATTTTTCCCAGATTGTAGTATTTCTATGAATTTTGTAAGTGCTGCTACTTGGAATTCCAGAAAATAACTTTTAACCAGACATTATATAGTACCAAAATCAATCATAATATACCTCAATCCTGACTATGATACCGTAACCTTTTCTACGTGTCACAATTGAGTGGTAAAATAACTTTACAATAATAACAATCCTGATGAATGTGGGCGTCTTAGTGGAATACCTGTATAAAGAGAGAGAAAGAAAGATTAGTAATTTCCATTTAATTCCATTACCTTATTTGCTTACCCTTGACAGATACGCGTATTTCGTCTACAATGTGCAGGCTTCTTCAGCGTCTTGTACTAATACTCGACTGAAGAAAAACATCGCATTTTACCGTACATATTAACACAGGTACATTTTCACTTAAAAGCTAGGTAAACTTAAATTTAATTTTCTGTAGGACCAGGTACTCCGCTGCTTTGATTTGAAATCATATGTTAGGCCTTTTTCCTCTTGCAAGCGACACTGAAGAAGTCTGCCAAGGATAAGCAAATAAGGTAGTAGGATTAAATGGAAATTACAAATCTTTCTCTCTCTCTCTTTATAATAATAACAATACTTCCTAAGTATCATGTTGAAAACTTATTTAAAATAAAAACCTAATTTTGAATGAAAGTTTACGATTTATTTATTGATTTGAGAAGGACAGACCCTGGGAGTGCAGCAATTACATAATAACAATTAAATTAAATTTTTGATGTTGCTAAATTTGAGGTTATTTCGACGTGTCATATTCGAGTACTATAATGACTTAATTGCATTAATAAATGCTTCCTAGAATGTAATTCCATCGAATGTCGCATAATTTGTAAGAAACAATTCAAGTTTAGAATACTATCAGCGGCGCCGGTGGTGAAGTGGTGAGCGTGATAACCTCTCACAGCAGCAGGCCTGGGTTCAATCCCAGTCGGCGCCGCCGGGATGTTCTGAGGCATAACATCTCTGATCACGCCTTCCTTCAGAAGAGAAGTAAAGCCGTTGGTCCCCGGTTCATGACTTGATGAGTTGATAGGTAGGGTCCAGGTATGGGAGTTGCCTCCCTGGCGTCGGTATCATTGGTGCTCAACGCGGAAAACAAGATCGACGGAAAAATAACAAAGGAAAAAAATAGAATACCATCAGAAAATTTAAATTTTTGTGTTGCCAACATGTAGGCAATCTAAAATAGTAATCCTACTGAATTGATTTGTATGTTATGCCCATAAAGGATCACAAGTGTCACTTTGTTCACACAGCAGCTGTCAAAATATAAAAAAAGATTTTTCTTTTTTTCTGAAAAATGTATTAAAAAAAATCATGCAATGGCATCCCTGAGTGATAGTGATATTATTTATAATTTTTCTAACACTATTTGTGATAATGAATTTTTTATATTTTTCATGTTGAACCCGGTTCCAACCCGTGCGAACCTGAATTTTTGTTAGTGCAAACATCGACCCAAGCCAGGTTACAGAAAACAAACGATCAAACTAACGTTTGTCAAAAAATAGCTAGACCCTGTAGACTGCGCTGGTAGCTGAGTAGTAAGTGTGACTGCTTTATCACCCAGTGGCTCTGAGTTCAATCTAAGCCGAGGTAGTCGGGATTTTCTGACAAAAGAGAAAAATATCGAAACAGGGTTTGTCTGTGGCTCTAGCAAAACATGTGAAACAATCTTTTCCATGTCTAACTTTTGAAACATCCCTCTTCAAACAGTTTGCTCAACTATCCAGCTTCTTGTGGTACGCGGTCCGTTCTACAAAAGAAATTAAAAATTTGCATTTAATTTACTCGTCAGCATTCATCATTAAGTATTTAAATTTCCCTTTTGTATCACACGTCGATTCCCATCCTTTAATTGCACTTTCCAAGGTTTCCCGTCTCTATCTTTCAACGCAGCGAGCATATTTCGCCCGCTCTGCTTTTCCGATGTACGTGCATGAGTGAACAGGCAACATAAGAAAAAAAAAATTTTTTTCCATCAGCTCTACCATTTTAGGCCGAACTCATCATGGCTCATAATGCTTGACGGCACTCATAATTCATCAAAACATATACCCACACATACAAAAATCCATGCACGGGGTATGGGCTTTTCTTTATTGCAACCCATCCACAGTAATAATCATCATCCATCATCGTCGTCATTGCTGCAACCTATGAGAGGGCTGATGTATGACGGTCCTTATCAACAGCCAGTCGTGTACAAAGACAAAACCGCACATCCAACAAATTCGCGAAAATTGTTCGCTAGAAAGAGATGTGGCTTGTGGAAATGGAAAAGACACTCAAACTCGCGATATTCCTAAACGGTAAGCGTTTTCAAGATTCATTTTGTGATTTTCGCAATTAAAATAAAATATGCTCTTCCAACTGTTCCCATCGCCCTTTAAAAGTGGTTGGGCAATTTCAGATTTACTGCTAAACTAAAAAAAAAAAAGTACAAGATGTAACCTAATGTTGAAGCTTCTCTAAGCATAGTTGTAAAGGGGTGACTATTTAGCAAAACCATCATTTGTGATTATATGCAATATAGATAGTAATGAAATCAATAAGTATGTAAGAAACTCTTTGAAGCAATACAGTTTGTTAGTAAATGCTAAGATTTGTGGAAAACCATAGCTTTGTAAATATGATTCCATTGCATACTGAAACATTATGGTTAAATAACGTACTATGCAAAAACATAAAATCAAACAGTTATCTCCGAGAATACTATCAAGATAGGCTTATAACTCTGAGTGAGCGAGCGAGTGATCGTTATATCGCTTATTGTGACTATCTGAAAATGTAATTGACAGGTTTTTTTTTGTGTCAAAGGTATACTTTACAGCTTCTTCTTGTAACTAACAAGTACTGTAAAACAAGGTGAAGTTGATCACTACACCGTTCAAGTTTTGTTTCTCAATTATGATATTGTTATATGATAATTTGTTCATTATTTCATAAGGTAGTGATACTTTCCTAAAGATGCATTCTACCACTATATATTAAAAATTTTGTGGATGTGATAAAATATGCAACTTGTTCCTCAAAATCCGATCATAATCAGAATTTATGGCGCAGGGATCGGTAAAATAACTTATTTTATAGTTGAAGATGCTAATTTCAAATAACAGACTGAAGTGGTAATTTTTATACGATAGATGAGGAGATGAAAGTATAGAATTGATAGTTCCGTTTAGAGTACGGCAGTGTGAAAATTGCATATAGAGAGTAGAAAGCGAGCTAGACAACTTTTAGGAAGGTACAAATCATTTCTATCATCTCTCTTAACCAAACTCCCCCTTTGGAGAGGGATGGTCAAGGGTGTCACATAATTTATCAACTAAAGGGTGGAACGGTAAAAAATTGCGTGTTTTTTTTAAATCTTGAATACCTCTCATTTTGTAGGTCTGTACGTACGGAATGTTGCCTCTATTTTGTTTTTGTCATTTTCCATTCAGTTGTCAAAATGGCGTCGAAGCAAGAAATACAGCGTATCCAAATTTTGCTCGCTCATAAGCGAAATCCAAATTATTTCCACGCAGATTGATTGCGTCAGAAATGTGATTGCGTTATAATGAACGAAGAAAAATACATCAAGGCGGATTTCAAGCAGCTCCCAGTTCAAAAGTTTACACGGATAACTGTTCAAGATAAGTTTAAGCAGAAAAAGTTGTCAATGTTTCCAAGAAAATACATAGTTTGGAAGACGATTTGCACCTGTTGGTTGAAAAGCGTAATTTTCGTGACAACTGGCACTGTTAACCAAGATATTTATGAAAAAAGAAATGTTTGCAAAAACGGTTGATGCCTTTTTTGATGAAACACAGTTTTTCCGTGCTGTTTTAGCCAGACCTCTCTTCCCGTCACTACGGGAAAATGGCTCAGGAACGGTATGACGCCAACAACGTGCAAGTCGTACCCAAGGACAAAAACCCTCCAAACACACGCTGCACCCAATTGAAACATATCGGGCATTCGTTAAGCGGAACCTCAAGAAAACTCAGAAAACAGTTGAAAATGAGAAACAGTTCAAAGCAAATTGGCGTTCAGCATCAAATAAGCTTGGTACAACAGCGTTACAAAATATGATGTAAGGTGTGGAACGTAAAACCCGACAATTCGCATTTGGAAGATCGGAAGCCTAATCAAATCATTTTCCTGTATTTTGTAGTCATTGAACTTCAAAAAGAAATAAAGTTTGATAATTTATAAAATAACTTAATCAGTGTGCACTTAATCATCGAACTTTTGCCCACCTTACTCTATCGTTCTCAAGAAACGTGTAAGTTCAACAAGAAATTCAAAGGTGATCGAAAGGTGGAAGCAGTACAACCATAGAAGTAACTCTAAGACCAGAAGGTCCCGAAGAAGCAAGCTCAACTTTTGGCTCAGCTCTGGTACTATTTTCGGTCCCAAGCTAATCGATGCACCCCTCGAAACATAGGAAAATCAACGAACCTCTCAATATATCTGTCAAAGTTTCATAGCGAATCAAAACAAACATAGTGTAGTACTGGAATTTATACTAGAATGGGGTACGTTAATCGATTTGCTTAGGACCAATAGGCTAGTCAAGTAGTGAGCCAATTTAAAATCGTTAGTTTCGTATTGATTTTTGGTATAACGATGAACACCTGAATGGCGCACACTGGGCAGAATCTACTTTTGTTGAACAAAAATCATAGCGCTCCACCTAGAAAATATCATAAAATCAAATCTCACCAAAGATTCAGATCACGCTTGATTTTTGCAAAAAAGCAAACAACTGCGGTTGACATTGCAATATCGCAGCTCAGAATATCAAGCTAACAAATCTCACCAAACTGTGGTGAGATTGGGTTTCATGATTTATACTTTACAGCCGAACTCAACCGAAACTGGAATAACGGATGTCAGCAGTCGCTCCGTGTCTGCCATCGGCAAAAAGAAAAAAGAGATAGGGGAAACGCACCAGTATTGGCCATGTTCCTATTTTGGCCACCTTTTGAAGATATTTCACGTTGTTTACAATTTCGAGATGTTCAGTTGCGTTTAGTTTGTTAGTACAAATCATATTCATCGGTGTACACAAGCAATTCGTCCACAAAATGTACGATAATCGTAATTATATCAGTTTTCTGAAGTGTGATCAAAATAGGAACCTATGGCCAATACTGATGCACTTCCCCTAGCATTATTATACCTTCTCTTTCTAAGAAAACGAGATGCAACGGAATAATGTTTGCTTCAACTTTACACGGTATGAATAGTCTCGCAACATCAAAGGAGCTTTGAAAATCAACATCAAGCATGATATGTTGCTCCAATATCACGCGTGATATTGAGCGCGTATGAGAGCCTAAAAATATCAGTTTGATAATGATTATGTCATCACTGGTTTGGTGACTTCAGCAAAGTTGTTCGGGTGGATAAGAACTTCATTTTAACATAGTTAGTTTAGTTCCAGATCACGCTGTTCAGATTCATCCTAGCAAAAAAAAGTAAAAGATTGTGTCCTAGACACGACCGCAGTATGACGTAGAACCACACAAAATTAATGTTTTTCATGCATTTTTGACTATTATACTTTATTTTAAAATTTTCAAGTATTTCAATGTTTCGGTTATGGTTGACTCAAAACAATTTACACATTTTTCTTGACAAATATCCATGTGAAATTCCACATGATTTTCATTTGACCACACATAAACAGAATCCACTCAGAAGTACACATGAAATTTACACGCAAATGAATAGTGTGTGTTGTCACGCATGGTTTTTATATGTACATATATTAAGTATGTGGCCGACACATAGATATTGATTTGTTGATCACGTTGCAACAACTCATGTGTGGGACACATAAAAACAATATTTGAAATTTTGTTAGTGTTCAATGTTGGTTCAAGTATTTTTCCTGGAATGTAGTAAATTATGAAAGTTCAAATGTATGGTCCTAAACAAGCCGTTACATATTTTGGTGTAGACACTGGTAACTATTTGAATTTCCATTATATGCAATTAAGTTTTAAAATCAACTCTTTTAATTTTATTTGTGGTTCGAAAGAACCGTTGGGTGATGTTGATATTCGTCCCTTCTAGGATGGTATGTTTAAAATTTATTTCCCGGAAAAAAGGGATCGTCAAAGTCTGTCTCGCTTTCGGGTTATTTTTTGTTGTGGGGGGGGGGGGTTAGGAGAGGTATTTGAGGGGGGGGGGTAGGAGGGGTTTGATGGTGGGGAGAGGGGTAGGAGAGGTTTGACGGTGGGGGGGGGGGGGGTAGGAGACTTTATTGAGGGGGAGGCCGAGAGATTGTTGTGAAGGGCGGAGGGGGTTTACATTTATGCTTTTCCTCATTGTGGTCACGCCGTGATCCACCTTAAGCCGCTGATTTGGTCCAGCTTACTGTAGGACCAAGCGCCCCGCCGTCCGAAGCGACAATGAGCAAAAGCATGACTTTGACTTTAAATGATCTATATTTCTTGAATTTGTGTGGTTTACATGTATTACTTATCAAGTGACACAGACGCGTCTTTTCAACTTTAGTTCCTTTGAAATTTCAATTATTATTAATTACAGTTCCTAGTCCTATCAGGCCTGTTTTAAGAATGACCACCTTGGTGGGATTGGTTTGTTTTAAATTTGAAAAAGGAGACTACTTATAACTACTATTTACAACTACAAATAACCTACAACTACTATATACACCTAATCTACTATATACAAATTGCTTATCAAATCATGTTCTGATAAAATACATTTTTGTTTAAATTTGGTGCTAATTTCGTTTAATTTTGGAATCTATTTTGGCAATGTCTGCCTCTTCATGTAAATTTGTTATTCTAGTGTCGAAAGGACGATCAAGAACCATTCTCAGCACTCTATTCTGAGCGACCTGAATTTTGTTCCTGTGAGTTTGTGCACATGATTCCCACACCGTAGCTGCGTAGAGGATCGCAGGTGCTATGATTTGTTTGTAGACAGCCAGTTTGTTCACCCTTGAGAGGCGGGATCTGCGGCAAATCAGCGGATACAGACACCTAACCAAGGCAGAACACTTGACTACTGTTTTCTCTACATGCGAACGGAAGAGGAGCTTTTCATCGAACAACATCCCGAGATAGGTTACTTCGGCGGACCACTCAACCCTTGTGCCATCCATGATTACAGTACAAGATGGAGCCGGTTTAAGTTTGGGCGATTGCCGATGGAGGAACATGATCGCTTGTGTTTTGGAGGCATTGATTTTGATTTTCCACGTGGTGGCATAATCAGCAAAGGCGTTAAGGCATCGTTGAAGTTTGTTCGTTATTTCGCGAGGCATCCTTCCTTTGACGGCTATTGCGGTATCATCTGCGAACAGGAAAAACACGCAACCGTCACCGAGGGGAGGAATTTCGGAAGTGTAAATGCTGTAAAGCAAGGGGCCCAGCAGACTGCCTTGCGGGACTCCTGCTGGGATGGAAAACGTGTCTGAAAGACAACCATTCAACGATACCTTAAACGACCTTTGCTGGAGGTAGTTACGGGTGATTTTAATAAGATGTAAAGGAAAGTTGAAGTTACAAAGCTTGTACACAAGTCCATCATGCCAAACATTGTCAAACGCCTTTTCAACGTCTAACAAGGCCATGGCTGTGGACTTGGATACAGCTTTGTTACTTCGGATGTTATTCATCACCCGCACTAGCTGGTGATTGGTGGAGTGCCCCTTTCTGAACCCAAACTGTTCCGGAAGGAGAATGTTATTTTCCTCGACAAACTTGAGCAAACGATTGAGAATGAGTTTCTCGAACAATTTGCTCAGCACTGAAAGGAGGCTGATTGGTCTGTAGCTTGAAGACAATGTTGGATCCTTACCGGGTTTGCGGATCGGTATGATTTTTGCTACTTTCTAGATGCTTGGAAAGTAGTGCAGTTCCAAACATCTGTTGAAGATAGCGGTTAGAAGAGACTGCACTTTCATGCTGAGTCTCTTCAAGATCAAGTTGAATATACCGTCAAACCCGGGAGCCTTCATGTTCTTGGTGCATTTCAGCGCTGAGCAAATTTGTTGTACTGTAATCATATCCGCCGGAGGCACGACACAAGGGGAGGTATCTAGGTTTTGAACGCATTGCGCAACCTGATCATCGAGCGGACTTTGGATAGTCGAGCCAAGCAAATGCGATGAAGCGACATGCTCGCCGATCGCATTTGCTTTCTCCTGTGGGGTAATTAAAAGCCGATCGTCATCATTTTCGACTTTGAGAGGTGGAACGGGTTTGGGATGATTTTTCAGGACCTTGGCTACCTTGCAGAATAGTCTGGAGCGGTCATCCAGATTCTGGACAACACGCCCGAAACTTTCATTTCGGAGTGAGTCCATTCTGGAAGCAATCTGCCTATTCAGATCGGCCATTTCACGTTTTTTGCCCAGATCTCCAGTTCTCTGAAACTGGCGTCTACGAACATTTCTCAACCGAATCAATAATTGGGTGTGGGAATCAATAGCAACAAACTTACCCCTCACAGGAACTTGTCGAACACACGATTCGTCTGCCACGGATATGGCCTGTTGGAGTCCTTCCAACGCCCGGTCGATGTCATTTACAGTGTCGAGCAGTGGATTTTCATCGATGTTGCTGTCCACCATTCGTCCGTACTGCACCCAGTTGACATGGTGGTAGTCTTTATGCAGGCAGCTTCTAGCAGGAACCACATTGACACCGACTTCAGTCACCACCGATTGGTGGTCGGAGCTGAGATCGTTGTGCGCCTCCGGCTTGGATAGTCCGATGTTTGACAGGAAAAAGTCCAGCGTGGAGGGATTTCCCGCCGGAGAGATGAAAGTTGGTTCGTCCGGAAGTTGCACAGTGTACAGACCATGTTGTGTGTGGTCGAACAATAGACATCCGTTCCGGTTCCTCTGGTAGTTCCTCCAAGCTTCATGGCGGGCGTTCAGGTCACCCCCAACGATGAATCGGGAGCTAGTACGGGTGATGGCGGTCAGGTCCTTCTTGAATTGGATTCCTAATCCGTTGCTTGCGGTACACTGGCGTGGGCAGTAAACAGCGATGAACCGGACGTTTCCAGTTGGTGATTCCACCTCCACACTAATGGCCTCGATGATAGAAGTGCGGATGTGGGGCAGAGTGCAAAACTTGATTCCCTTTCTGACGATGACCGCTACACCACCCCCCCTGGAGCTGGTGCGATCAAGCCGGATAATGTTGTGGTCAGGCAACCAGAAGCTGTCACCGGACTTTAGGTGGGTCTCGGTTAGAAGAACCACGTCGATGCTATGCTTGCGGAGGAAGTCGGCAAGCGTTCCAAGTAGCGATGGTTAGCGGTTTAGACACCATACTGGATGATGAACTTACCGAGCACTTGGATCTGTTCGGTCTTATTGCGGCACTTACGTAGAGCACCGGTCATGTTGACGAAAATTTCCATTAGTTCATCCGCTGAGAACAGATCGGGGTTGTTGTTTTGCGCTGGTGGTTGTCTCCAGAATCCAGGGGGGATGGAGAGCTTTGGCCAGCAGAATCACCAGAAGTTGCTTGAGCGGAATGCACCCGCGAATTCGCTTGCCTTTGCTGAGGAGCACGAAGAGGCGGGAAATCCTCCGTCCGAAATGCCGGGACTTTGTCCTTCTTGCGTCCTGGTTGGTTGTTAGCTGCCACCTGTTTTCGGATGCGTTTGAAGTCCTCGCGTTTGTAGCACTGTCTGTCGGAACCTTGGTGAGCACCACCACAGTTGGCGCATTTTAACGCCACGGCTTCATCCGCAGGGCAGTCGGAAGTGGCGTGGTCTTGAGCGCAATTGCCGCAGCGTGGCTTAATGTTACAGTTGCGGGTGCCGTGTCAAAAGTTCAGACACCGTTGGCACTGAGCCACATCGCGATGGCCGCCACGGTATGGCTCCCAGCGGACGATGATGCAATTGATGGAGCGGATGGCTTTCAGCGCGTTGAGCGTCACCGTTCCCTTCTGGAAGTGTACCAGGAAAAGGCAGTCCGGATACGCCTTCACATTCTCGTCTCTTCTTGTCATCCGATAGACGGCACTTGGGGCCAGCTTGTACCGGTCCCTGATTTCAGCTTCGATAAACTTAAACGGGTCGAAGTTTGGTAGGCCCCTGATGACGACCTTGAATGGTTTCTCACCGGGAATGTCGTGGGTGAAGAATTCCACCTTGGAAGTCCTCAGGTGGGCGACGACCAAGTCATACTCCGCTTTGGTACGGAGCACCACCTTGGTGCCGACTCTGCCCAACTTGTATTCAGCTTTAACGCCCAGCGTCGCTAGATCCGCGATGAGCTCATTAAGATGAGCATTTTTGACTACCAATGGAGGTAGCTTCACTTTTGCCGCACTCGGGCCGGCAGAATTTTCGTTGTCGATGGTGTCGCCGAAATCACCGATGTCGCTGGCGTTCGTTGCTGTGACGTCATCACGTTCACTCGCACCATCGGACTGGCCTTGGTTTTTCTTCCTCTTCTTGGATCGCTTCACCGTGGCGGAGGTGGTATTCCCAACATCGGTGGGAAGAGTAGCGTACCTATTTGAAATAGGTACACTCGTGCTACACTCACCACTGTTCTTTTCCGCTTTCTCACGGAGCCTGCTCCGGGAGCGCTGTCTTCCCATCACACGATGCGACCGACACTACTGACTACGCGAATAAACGTTTGGAATAACTATCGAACAACTCGACAGAGCGAGCAAATACCGGACTGTACTGCTTGACGAACAAGCAGAGAAAATGATCGAGCAAAAGCATGACAGCAGCGCTGTTTTATATCTTTTCAGGTTCAGAACCTGATAGGATTTCCCGCAGTTTTTTTTATGAATGGGGCGGAGCAAAAAGTTTCTTTTGTGCAGAATATGTAAAATAGGATGGACTTTGGATGCATATATAGAAGCACCAGATATGTTTTACCGTCAGTTGTGTGTAATTCACCAACTGAATGTCATCAAACATGTCTTCAAAGCAATTTTTTGTTCAAATTTGGTAAAACTTGGTTTTACTAATGATTGTGGTTTGTATAAAATTTATTTCCCGGAAAAAAGGGATCGTCAAAGTCTGTCTCGTTTTCGGGTTATTGTTGAGGGGGGGGGTTAGGAGAGGTAGTTGAGGGGGGGGGGGGTTTAGGAGTGGTATTTGAGGGGGGGGGTAGGAGAGGTATTTGAGGGGGGGTTTAGGAGTGGTATTTGAGGGGGGGGGTAGGAGAGGTATTTGAGGGGGGGGGGGGGGTTTAGGAGAGGTATTTGAGGGGTGGGTAGGAGGGGTTTGATGGTGGGGAGAGGGGTAGGAGAGGTTTGATGGTGGGGAGAGGGGTAGGAGAGGTTTGATGGTGGGGGGGGTAGGAGAGGTTGTTGAGGGGGGGGCGAGAGATTGTTGTGAAGGGCGGAGGGGGTTTACATTATTGCTTTTCCTCATTGTGGTCACGCCGTGATCCACCTTAAGCCGCTGATTTGGTCCTGCTTGCTGCAGGACCAAGCGCCACGCCTTCCGAAGCGTTAATGAGCAGTGGCATGAGAGCAGCGCTGATTTATATCTTTTCAGGTTCAAGCAGAATGATGTGCAACCAAGTGGTATTTGTTTATGATGACTGGGTTTGGGAAAAAGGCTTATTTCATGAAATCAGTGATAAAATTATCATTTGTACATTTTCAAAAGTTTAATTACAGAAAAATTGGAAAAATATTTATTTCAACAGGTTCGTAATGTAATATCCTATCGATTGGCGTATTTGGATTTTAATTTTATCTATAAATGACAAAGTTACAAGCGTTCAAAACCTAACACTCCTTCACCACACATATTTTTTGACTTGCACCCCAGTATAGTCGACAAAGACGTAGTTCTACGTCAAAAACTTTCTTTGACAAAGTTGTTTGTTTCAACTGTTTTGACAGCTCTTCTCAAAATGCTAAAATTCCACAACCTACTGAGAATGAGATATTCTAAAATTTTATCAAATCCGCGAAAACATTTTTTTATTATTATTTTTGTCTCGAGAATGAACACTTTTAACGAAATACTTATTTTATTTGATGATTTTATTGCTCATTTCGTCAAAATAAGGACAGAATCGTATAAACTTCTGCTCACCATAAATCTAAAAGAGGCAAAAACGGGTAGCTCAGTTTCAGCTAACATATTCAATGCTTTCCAATAACTATCCTGGAGAAGACTATGATCATTTAGGAAACGAAATAGTCGGCAAATGCAACATTGTAAAGGGCTTGGGCGTAATACTGGATACTAAACTTACATTTGAAGAACCTTATAACACAATCATAAGCAAATCAAATAGCATGCTGGACTTCATTAAGAGGTTCAGTTGCAATTTTCAGGACCCATACAGTATAAAATTACTGTACATTACATTCTATCCGTGCCGACCTATTTGCTGCCTAAAGCTGCAACAAATTTAAACAGCACTTTTCAGTGCTCAATATACCTGCAAATTTTCTACCTTTTCCGACTCTTTTTCCTCTTCGATCCTTGTTTGGACCCTACCCGAGGTAATCCTGCTTGGATATCGATTTGAAAATTCCTCTTCAGTCCTTCAGATTCTTATACTAATCTGCTGGGAAGTCGATTTGGATAAAAGTTTTACTGTCGCCATGACATATCTTGATCTCCCTTCTGATGAAATTGATTTGAGCAATCAATTTGATTTGCTCACGCCTGATGAGAATGGTCCATAATCCAGGAAAAATTCTAGTTAACTTTCCCGTCCAAGAAGGAAAAGATTGGGGGTATTTTGATAACCACTTCCGATTTCCATGCTCTTCGCACGGAACTTTTGAACTTCCTGAAATTTAAGTTTTCACTGCAAATTGGCCGTCGGAGTGAATGCCGTGTATTGGTTGAAACCTTCGACGTATTCAAACGTCTTCTCAAGTATCTTACTGAGAAGCAGCACCAATTTTTTACTTACGACACCAAAACTGAACATCAGTTCAAGGTTGTCATGAAAGGACTGCCCAGTGGTGAATCCCTGGATCAGATCAAAAATGAACTGGCAAAATTACTTGGAGTTGTAGTAATCAAAATGAATATGAAATCCCGTCCTGGAGATTCATGCCACGGGATTTCTAATAATTTTTGTTTAGTTCACTTCAAAACTAGTGAACTAAACAACATTAAGGCCATAGAAAAAGCTAACCTTTTGCTCCATGTCCGAGTGAAGTGGGAACACTTTAGGAATACTGGAGGAAATTTCCAACACCTCACCCAGTGCCGTAAATGCCAGGGATGGGGTCACGGAACCAAAAATTGCTACATGCCAGCTAAATGCATGAATTGTGGTGATTCCTCTCACGCAAAGGAAGATCCTAAGAAATTTAAATGTTCAAATTGTGGTGAAAACCACTAATCCAATTTTCGGGAATGTACTGTTAACAACGGTCAGCGAGGAACAAATCCTACATTCCCTAGGTACAAATATCACCCGTGCTTCAAATTCTTCATCTATACCTGATCCCCTCGCTGCTAACAATGTTCAGCGAGTAAATGGAGCTACCTAGTAGGTAGAAATCAAAATACTAGCCAACATAATAATAACGGAAATTTTGATAATTTTGACTGCTCCTAAAATGGAATTTTTACAGAAATCATAATTGACATGATTAAATCTATCTCCATGTTTGATGCTATTCAAACTGGAGTAAAATGTGCAAACAATATTGTCATGACTTTGAAATTCAGCAAGTGATTTTAAATCATTAAATATTTTAAATTGGAATCTCTTAAAGATTATGAAGACGAGCTATTTAACTTTTTGACAGTTCATAACGTGTATATCGCCGTTATAACTGAAACGTTCCCTAAATCTGACCATAAGGTTAAAACGGAAAATTATTTCATTTAAAGAAAACTTAACTTAACTTCGACAGTGTTTGGCATGAAGGTTTGATTGCTAAATTGAAAAAGCTAAATTTTCCACTCTATATTATGAAATTAGTTCAACATTATTGAACTAACAGAACTCTACAGGTAAATTATCAAAATTCCAAATCTGATCGGCTACCTGTTAGAGCTGGAGTTCCTCAGGGTAGCATTCTTGGGCCAATATTGTACAATATTTTCACTTCGGACCTCCCTGATTTGCCTCAGAGTTGCCACTAATCTTTGTTCGCCGATGACACAGGCATTTCTGCTAAAGGAAGAAGTCTTCGTGTTATTTGCAGCAGACTGCTGAACAAATAAAGAGTTATAAAAAAATTAAAAAAAACTGTGCACTACACACTTAGAAAAATTCAATTAAATTTAGGTGCTCTGAGAGTGACATATACGAGCGTCAATTTGACATCAAGTTGAGTCATAATAGAAGCGAAATATAGCTCAATCAAAGGTACTTTTCGTTGAGCAACGAACTTTTCAGTCTCTAAGCATTTAATATTACATGACATGTTTTTTTTTCCTCTGTTCGGGACATAACACCACTGCGACCAGTAATTTGATCTATTGTAGTATAACATTTTTTTTTTACCTATATGTTTTCCAAATTTTCAACGCGATATTTCTATTTGTAGAAGACGCCTCCAATAATACCTATAAATGAAATAATTTTGCTTAATTTTAGGTCTTGTTGATTTTTTTTTTATCACTGTGCATCTTTTCCATAACAAATTATTTAATTAGGAATATATCAGGCTGCATAATTTGTACTTTTGATCCCTTTTGAAAGAAAGCCATGCTATCAAATTTCATTCTTTGTTCGTGCAAACTAATTTCTTCATTGTGTAATGCGATACCTTTCTTTTGAGATAGGTCCACACAATCTTGTGCTATGTTGAGTTTAAAACACGCTGCTGGAAGTTTCGAATAATCGTTGCTTCTGTTAAAACACTTTTCTAAGACTTCATCGAGCTAAATCGTGTTTCTATTCCAGGAACTATTCAGGCACCATAATCAAGCTAGGTCAATAGTCGAGTTGTTCCCACCGTGAATTTTTCCTCAATCCACATTGTTATAAGAAAACTACATTCACTCTCCTCTTGAAACCTGGTTTCCGGTGGGTTCGCATACAATTGTCACTCCAGGTCGGCAATTTCCTCCAATGAAATAATTCGATAATGACCAATGGAATCCGTTCCTTTCCAAATCGAGGCTGCTTTTGTTCGAATACTTAGGAATAAGATGTTAGCACTTTTGGACGTCCTTTCAGTGCATGTCAAATCCATACCGCCTGTACAGGGAATCACAACAGCCGTTGTCTTCTTCCTATCCGTTGTGCTGTGTATTGTAAAGAAAAGAGTGCAAAAGATATGTTTTCAAATATTTTGACGCTGATTCTAAGGCATGTGGACAGGACGTGCAGGATGAATGAGTAAATAAAGGTAAACATGTCTAAATAAGCATGGCAAGGTGGACTAAAAAAACACTCTCGTTCAGTGTGATTCGTTCACACGTTTTTTGTGGCCAGTTGCTCGTAATTTTTCTTTTCAAATCCGTAAAATATAGAGCTGTTAATCTGTATATTAGACTGATGCAAAATTTGAAATTTTCGTTCCACGGTTTTCAAACGGTTTCAAATCAGGTCCTGATTAGCCTCCAAAAGTTTAAACTCATTTGATAACAAACTGACTTGGCACAAACCATTTGAAGTTTATATGGAAATTACTATGGGAAAACAAAACTTTTTGTTCATTGTCTTTTAGCCTTTTTACATATTGTACTGTTAACAAATTCTATTGCCATTCTTATGTGAATTTTTATCAGCTACAACTTTGCAGAAAATTGTTTTTCAGTCAAATGACAAATTAAATAGTTATTAATTGTTTAAGAGATTGATAATCTTATGGCATGATCAAGCAACTGTTCTGTGGGCAACACTGTATTCTGCAGTGTGACATAGTAGGCATGATTTTTGTCCTCTATTCTACGCGCCATAAACACCAATGTTGCCTGCTGAACAGTTGATTGAGCATAATCATAAGACATCAGTGAGTTGAATCATTAATAACTTTTGTTCCTTACATTTGATCGAAAAGTGGTCTTGAACAAAGTTGTAGCTGAAAAAAATTTCAACAAGCTCAGCTATTATTTTCTAAAGTAGAGTAAAGTGGTGAATTTTGAGATAGATATGAACCGAAATTATGGTTTCTCCATAGTAATTCCCATATAAACTTCAAATGGTTTGTGCCAAGTCAGTTTCTCACTAAATGTGTTCCAATTTTGGGAGGCTAATCAGGGCCAAATTTGGAACCGTTTGAGCACTGTGGAGCGAAAATTTCAA
Source organism: Ochlerotatus camptorhynchus (assembly GCF_037179485.1). Classification (NCBI taxonomy): domain Eukaryota; kingdom Metazoa; phylum Arthropoda; class Insecta; order Diptera; family Culicidae; genus Ochlerotatus; species Ochlerotatus camptorhynchus. Next base: position 61,076 of record NW_027040993.1, read on the forward strand.
ATTTTGCATCAGTCTACTGTATATTCGGCTGATATAAGATTTGAATTTTTGGTGACTACCCCAACAAAAATTTCCAGAGTGATTTGAGATTTGGGCGTAATTGCTTTTGTAAACAATCACGTAAATCTCCGATTTCTCGCGATTAAAAGCTCAATCTCGAAAACAAATAACAAAATCAGGTAGAAAAATGCTTCCTCTAAATATCATTTGTTTTAGTTTGTTGACAGTATTGAACATTTATTCTCGAGAAAGCGGTGAATTATCAGTGTTCGGAAAAACTCAAAAACTCAAATCTCATGCATGAGTTTATGCGCTTATGAGTTTTGCCTTGCAAAATTCAACGTCGCAAAAATCACCGATGAATTTTCAAGTTCAAAAATTCATTGCTTTATATTTTGGAGTTATTCATTGTTATTACTATTGTTTGTGCATCAGGGGTTGGAAAACTAACACAACATGCATAGGCATGATATCAATTGACGTTTGAGTGGTTTTTATGAGTTTAAAGCTGGAATGATTGTTTGGCGTTGTGAGTGTGAGTGCGTGAATTTGCATGAGAATCTCAAGCGTGAATTTTGATTACCGCATTCGCACGCGAGTTTATTCTCGCAGGGAGGTTCAATGAATGAGATTTGAGAATGATTTTCCGAACACTGGCGGTGATTGACGTATTTGTTTACAAAAGCAATTACCCATAAATCTCAAATAACTCTGAACCTTCAGCTAGATAGAAATTCGTTTTCCCGGGGAATACCAGGTTCGCGGTAAGTGAATAAAAAAAAAAATGAAATTTTTTAAGAAGGGTTAGTTTCTTATTATTATTTTATTGCTTTTTTCATGTATGTTTAATTTTAAGAAATGATTTTCACCAGTCATTCACAATTACTGGTTTATCTACTATAAGGAATGATCGCAAAAAGGAGATTTTTCAATACTTTCATCAGGACATTCATAAATAATTGCATACATTTTAAGAATAACAAAAGACTCTCTCTTCAGTAGACAGTAACACACATTACTTCAAGGTTCATCTTTCAGGACTTATGGGGAAAGGGTAAATGATAGTTTCTGTTAATCAGTTATGGAGACGGGTCTTACGTAGAGATTAGTACCCATATCTCACACGCTAACGATCACGAGTTCAAATCACATCCCCGACATCCTTTGCGTACCTTAGGACTAAATTTGGATAAATTTCAAAATTTAAATACACTGCCGTTGAATCTGACTCATATTTGAGCTCCGTTCACTCAAATTCACAAAAACGTAGTGTAGGAAATATGAGGGGATGAAGTAGGAGGAAGTAAAGAACACTGACAAATTATCGAAAATTAGGACACAGATAAATTAATCTAGTTTTTTTTTTCAAAGCATCCTATAGAAATTCTTCTGACGTATTGCAGTACGATAAGGAGTGTTTATTATTTATAGTTTTTCGACTCGTAGATCACTCATAGACTGAGTAAAATTTTCCTCAATTGTCCAGGAAAAACTTATTGAATATGAGAAAAATCGAGAAATATTTCACTTTTTTCACTATTAGTAGACTAAAATGAGTAAAATTTTCGTCGATTTACCTTATATCCGCGCAGATTGTTGAGGAAAATCGAAGAAAATTTTACTCAGTGTATGTATGAGTGACCTACACAGATAAACATATTTTGTAATTTTCAACTGCGAACTGGAGCAGGTTTTTCAATATTAAATTACACGTTTATCGATCTGAAATTCAATAAATTAATGCTGAAATATACACGTTCATGTAAATTTATATCATAATTGGTTGAAAATTAATCCCTTTCAATTGAACTTTTGACTTCCATGTAAAAACATACATGCATACAACAATCAAAGCAAATGAATGTATTATTAAATACTTTTATGTAAATTCATGTTTTATTGCTGCATAACTACGTCATAAAATACATCAATGTGCCACATTTAAATGTTCAAAGTTTTAACTGTGTACGTATTTGTGATTGAAAAACCACTCAATTTTGAAAAAAATGTGTACATTTTCTGCACAACAAGTTGCATTTTTTCGGGAGTCTTGTCAGGTTTTTGAATCCATCAAGAAAATTGTGGTTTATTACACCAAACCCTTTTTAAGATGTTCAAATAAAACCAAGTTTGATGCAACTGATGTAAAAAAATCAGTAACAACTCAATGAAAAACATAGTACCTACAGACAACTAAAACTGAAAAATTGTACCCGCGTTAAGATAGGTTGGGTATACATGGAACCCTTTTATGGTTCCATTTGGGTTTTTTTTTTGTCTTTATTATAGAGATTTTTAGCCATATGGCTAGTTCATCTCTTCGATTCGATTTGGGATCCCAAACAACATTTGTTTTTTTTTTTTACTTTATTAAGGATATTTTCAGCCGAAAAACTGTGAAAAAATTTTTGGATGATTGGTTGTGACCCAGCTCTCCGCATTGCGTTTGAAATTCGTATGGAAATTTCAATGGGAAAACCTACTTTTTTGCATTTTCATCCCTAAACACCACAATGTTGAACCTTGCATCTAATGCAACTAATCACGTACAAATTTAGACAAACAAGTGCCTAACAACTTTTCCGAAGCAAGATGCTAGAATGTCTAAAAGAAGTAATAACTCTTTAAAGAGTTATGATATGAATCAAATAGGGGAAATGTCGGCTTCGGCAATACTTTAAACTATTATCGACAGGGGTAACTAAAGTCCTAGAACACTCATATTTGACCAATAAATGCTTTGAAATACAATGTATCCACATGCCAAAATTGAGCTCTCATGATGTTTTTTACCCCCTGACGATAATAGAATAAGGTATTGCCGAAGCTGTCATTTACCCTACCAAAACTCACTTTTCTGCCAACACTGCCGGTATACTAATAGAGCATTTTACTAGACGTTTCTGGTCCAACTTATGAATAAATATCATCAAATTCTGTTAGGTAAACTAGCTCCTGTCATGGCCGAAACGAACTATGGAAGTCAGATTCCAAACTGAAATAATTTCCTAGTTTCTCATCTTAGCGATGTTGTACGTTGACTTGAATGAGAGAGAGGGAGGCTTACTATACCCGACCCCCAAAATTGCATTTTGTCAGAAAACCTGGGAACTCACCCTCCAAATGATAGCTATAGGTGTTACAAACAAACTTTTGTATGACGCAACTTTAGGAAATGTTGTTTAGAGGTCGCCCGGAAAGATTTTTGAAAAAAGTCAATTTTTCATAGCTAACATTGAACACATATTTGTAATTCTTCAAATTTCAGTAAAACCTTTTCCTTTTATATTTTTTAAATATTCCTCAGATTTCAAACTAGAAAAGAAAAATTGTAACGGCATGTTTTGAGTACATTTTTTTGGCATTTAATTCGAAACATCGATCTTTGAACCTTTTTTTAGAGACATTCTAGCACTGTACATCTTTTGTAATTTGTCACTTCATGAACTATACTTTTACATAATTAGTTGCATGGTTCAAGCAACATTGTGGTCCCTACAAATAAAAATGCTAAAAAGAAGGTTTTCCCCTACAAATTTTCATACAAATCAAACGCAATGCGGAAAACCGGGCTACAACCAATCGTCCCCAAGTTTTGCACAGTTCTTTGCGACTCCAAATGAAACCAATATTTAATATTTATTTTTTATTTTTTCTTAAATGCCTTCACGCCGATGGCACAAAAATATTTTTATGTTATTTTTCACATGTTCTGGGCATTATTCTCATTATTTGAAATCATAACTAGCTCATTTATTTACTTCTGTTCATAATTTAATTGTGGTCCTAAAAGTGAAAAATTCGTTCCTATGGGATACAGCCAAAAAGTTGTGCTTTAGAGGTACGATGAAATCAGATAGATAAGCAGGTAGATACAATTTCAGTTGTGGATGAATAGTACTCTTATTTGAGTAATTATTTTTTAGATATACGCTGTAATGTGAACGGGGTATTACATTGGAAGTTCTGATCTACATGATACTAGATTCCCTTTCACAGATTTCATAGTAGAATACCTAACTTTAGATTAGCCCGCCTTTAGAAAACGAGCACCAATCATGCTAGGCAGTCCGAATGACCGAAGTAACAATCATGTACCCATCAGGGTTACCAGTGATATTCCAGTCGAAATACAAAAGAATCAACAAAAACCGCCTGGGTTGTACGCGCCTTGGTTAATCTGAGGGCAATCATAGTCATACTAAAGAGAATAAACAGAGAGAACCCCGCTAAAATTCCTATTCCTACACAAAACACAAGCTCCTGCTGCAGTTAACAAAAATATTTATTATATCATACCACGTTGTCCTACGTCATCATTGCGTACAACCCCATTGGGTTGTCCCTTGTAGCTTTTTTTTTTTCGATAGGTCATATTACCTGCATCTTTTATTCACATGATAAATTTTAAGATTTTTTGATATGCGCAAAGTTTCATACACATCGCTGTTTGGCGTGGAAATGCTCTAATCTATCACAGTAAAAGTCAGTTCAATCGAGCAGATAGCATGTCAAATGGGTGAGATGTCATCTCATTACCCAATGTAATTTTTTTAAACTCTGAAATGTACCAGAAATTGCGCAATCTGTACAAGAATATTCAAATTTATATGTCCTTATGAGATTGATTTACTTAAACATGCCCTGTAATCAATATGGGATAATTCATTCTCTCACGCGAGCACCGCAGAAACTTGCAAACAGATTGCCGAACGAGTGTAAATTCTTCCAGCCTATTGACTCTGCACTGAACTGAACTCGAAACTGATTGCAGTAGAAGGAACGAAGGATGGATAAACTGAATGGTAGCCGAACAATTTTTTCTACCGAGGAGAACCCGATATAATTAGGCGAGTGAGATATTTTTGGCCTCAGTGATTTAAATCAGTTGATTGACAACAGCAACTGATCCATCTGGAGCCCCAGTTGGTCCGAAGAGATACAGCAAGGGCATTGCTAATTGCAGATATTTTGCAAGGACGCACCGATTGCCCTGTTCTTCTTCAGCAAATTGACATCAATCCCAAGTAACAATTATGGTTTTATGAGGGTTCTGTAGATCATGTTTTAGACTTGTAGAATGCTACTTGTTACTTGGGATGTTCAACCCAGAACCCTATACGGAATAATTCAATGCTGCGCCTGTCCATACAGCGAACTAATTATAGCATGTTCAGCGCAATCGGTGGTTTACAAAGACTCTTCAATAGGGTATCCGCACTATTTGACGTTGACCTGACTCGCCAGCTGCTTCGCCGCAGGTTTAGTTCGTTTTTTCTAGATCAGATTTATTGATGTTTAGTTTTAGCATTTTTCATGTTTAGTTTAGGTTACATCATTGGGGCCAATGACGCCTGTTGATGTTAAGTCATAAATAAATAAATAAATAAATACCGATTCAAATGTGTTAATTTATGTTTGAGCTAATAAATATAAAGTGATTCTTTGTGCAAAAAATTTCACACAGATTACAATCATAAAAGACTCAGCATACAAAAAAAAAATGCGGAATCATCCACACTACTGCACTCAAAATCAGTCATGGTACTTACTTTGTTGACTCCATGGAACAGGAAAAGTATAGATATATACTTTATAAGCTGTGATATAACCACAACGGGATGGTTCAACGGATGTGAAATGAGGGAACAATTAAATTTAACACGATTTAAAATATTTCAATGCAACAGTAAATATGTTTACTAACAATTAACACATTTTGCCAACTGTTATCTTAACTAATTTCTGGAAGTATTTACTTCTGTGTTATACAAATAATATCAATGTTCCGTCATATCGTATCTTCAAGTGATCCTCGCAAGCTCCACATTTCATTGAGGCTCTTTGGAACTACATCACTTACTGACACATGAAATCTGCCTCGACCAGCCTGGCAGAACGTGCCCTTATCCTCACTGAAGCAATGGGCAGGGCGGGCAGGGTCAGTGGGAGCTGAATTTATAATAATTATCGATATACCGTTTTATTTGAGTAACTTTTGCTCCACTTGCAAAAATGCAACTCAAGTTCGCAACTCTATTTAACATTTTCAATAAAAAAAACCCGAATTTATCCACCTATGGTGTGATCAGACCCTTCTTACTTATTCAAGTTTATTTATTTTATTGTCATTATCAGTGACCTAGCCCCCCACCACCGTGTCATCCAGTGACGCTACGCCACTGCCTGGGGGTACCCGGAATATATCCGGGTGTAGTCTATTTGGTGAGGCTACCAATCACCTTTTCATCGTATTTTAATGTGATTTAATGGGTTTTAATTCAATTCATATTCAAGCAACTTCCCCGGGGTACCCGGAACATGTCCAAGTGTGTCCAATGTGGTCTGGAACACTTAACACGACTTGCATTGATCTTATTTTTGAATTCTGTAGTAATTTGATGTGTCGCATGATGGTTTTGATACGTTTTCCGTTAAATCCAGCGTGAAGGCCCATATTCACCGGATCTAATTCCGGTCATATCTCCGGAACCGGTTCACTGATTCCAAAACCGTTCAATAGCGTTCAATGGGACCCCAAGACCTATCATTTGGCGCCGAGTTTGTCCAAATCGGTTGAGCGGTTGCTGAGAAACGTGAGCGCATTCATTTCGTTACATACACACACACATACACACATACACACGTACACACACACACACACACATACATGTTCCGATCTCGTCGAGCTGAGTCGAATGGTTTTTCAAGTGATATCTATACCCTTCTTTGTAAGAAGGGTAAAAACCTTCCTCAAACTACGCCAAGTAATTAAGTTGTTTGAAACTAGCGAAGTCAGGAATACTTATTAATAAGTTCCTGTTGCTTTTCATCGAACACGCATTTAAAGATCAATTTAATTGTTTGTTAGTTGGTAGTCTCACCGCCTATGGCGCGTATAATCAATTTCCTTGCGTTTAACGTTTACACACTACTACCATCTGTTGAGCGTAGTGGTTGTGTTTTATTGACGATGTTTTACAGTGAAAAGTACACGATGCGTTATGTCTGTTTGTCTGTGACTAAACTATATATTTAATAATAGGTTAAATGAAAATTCAATTGGATTTTTTCTTAAGCATTATATATTAAAAAATAGTGGAACATTCCGAAAAGAGCGATCCATACCTGGTCGCATCAAACATGCACAGAAAAAAAATCTGAATTACTGGTGATGTAAAAATCCATGCGTTTAATATTGTATTCCATTTCACGTCAATTAGCAACTTTCATATAATATTTGGAATAATTCATTACTTGTCTCATAATTTGATACGATGTATAATATAAACTTGTATAATACATGATACGCCATTTACATATGTGCAACATATTTCCTATTTCCAATTAAACACATATAATCTCATAGTGATAGCAATGTTTAACATATTAAGCAGGGTTTTAATCATACAAAGCAGATTGCTAGCTAGCATGCTAAACATACTGGTTTTTGTTATTATACGTCGTTTGGTGGCTCCCTAATGTTACTTAAGTCAAAGTGTATTTACCAGGATATTCGGGAGAATTATCAATCACGTCTCCTTACGTGCAGCCCATTCATTATTTTAGGACTACCGAAATCATCATAGCAACAAACAGTTCGACTTATTCACTTAAATAATGAGAAAGCGAAATGATGAACGTACACTTTTCACACAATTTGTAATAGCGAACCCCGACTACTTTTTCAATAGGGCCTGTGTAGAAAAGCGCTTATAAAATAAACATTTTAATACATTGCAAAAACGGCTCGCTTGATTGCTATGATGTCTTGGGGAAAGTTGTGCAAAATTAAAATGCGATTCTTGAAAAAATATACACGGTGAAAAAACATGTGTTTTTAATGAAAATATAAAAATAGTAAAATTTTCAAAATACCATAACTTTTTTGTTTTAGAGTTTAACATCACCAAACTTTGCCAGTTAGTAGCAAACATTATGAGCTTCAATGAGGCTTAAAACGAAAATTAAAAAAGAGGGATTTTTGAGAAATTAACCTTTTTTATTAATAAATATTTTTTTTTAATTGATACAAACGAAATTTTTTACAATGTATATTTTTCACACAATTGTCAAAATAATATCTACAACTTTGCTCAAGACACCAAATCAATCGAACAAACCGTTTCGGCAATATATATTTTTAAACTCATTAGTACTATTTTTACTCAGGTCTTTTTTCAAAAAGTAGTCGTGATTCAATATGAAAAACTGAGAGCACAAAATGGCGCCTTTACAAAAAATGAACAACTGTGCAAAGTTTCAGCGTAATTGGAAATGATCGGACAGGATAGATTTGCGAACCTTCGTGGAATGCCTCTGCTGTTACACTATAAACTGTCCGAATTTAGGATCACATCCCATTTTTAAATTTATTTACCAGTCAAATTGTTTTTGACGTAATCGCCTTCTGATCAAAATATTTTTCGATGTTAATTAAGTCACCCGATTTCTATGGAGATGCCGTTTGTCTTAAGTAACAGTGCAGAGAAACCCGTGAAAAGTGTACGTTCGTCATTTCACTTTCTCATTATTTAAGCTAATAAGTCGAAATGTTGCTATGATGATTTCGGTAGTCCTAAAATGATGAATGGGCTACACGTAAGGAGACGTGATTGATAATTCTCCCGATATAAATGCGATTCTTGAAAAAATATACACGGTTGAAAAACATGTGTTTTTAACAAAAATATAAAAATCGTGACAACGGCGCCGGTGGTGTAGTGGTAAGCGTGATTGCCTCTCACCCCAGCAGGCCTGGGTTCAATCCCAGTCGGCGCCGCCGGGATGTTCTGAGGCATAACATCTCTGATCACGCCTTCCTTCGGATGGGAAGTAAAGCCGTTGGTCCCCGGTTCATGAGTTGATGGGTCGATAGGTAGGGTCCAGGTGTAGGAGCTGCCTTCCTGACACGTCGGTAGCATTGGTGCTCAGCACGGAAAACAAGATCGACGGAAAAAACAAAACCAAAGGAAAAAAAAAAAAAAAATAAAAATCGTGAAATTTTCAAAAAAAATCATAACTTTTATGTTTTTGAGTTTACCATCCCCAAACTTTGCCAGTTTGTAGCAAACATTATGAGCTTCAAAAGGCTTAAAACGAAAATTTTCAAAAATGCACTTTTTGAGAAATTAACTTTTTTAATAACAAATATAATTTTTTCATTGAAACAAACGAATTTTTTTACAGTGTATATTTTTAACATTATTGCCAAAATAATATCTACAACTGTGCTGAAGACACCAAATCAATCCAACAAACCTTTTCAGCAATATATATTTTTTAACTCATTAGTACTATTTTTACACAGGCCCTGTTAGAAAAGTAGTCGTGATTCAATTTGAAGAACTGATAACACAAATTGGCATCTTTACTAAAAAAGAACAACTGTGCAAATTTTCATCAAAATCGGAGCCGACAAATTAAAAAAAAAATGAAAAATTCGTCAATCTGTAGAGAATTGCTCAGCAGAAGCATCGATTGACACTGATAGATCAAATTTGTTTACCTGTGTTACTTTCGACGTAATGAAAATTTGCTCTTGAAATATTCTATACCAAAGCCCATTACACCGTTTGAAAAATTCATTTTAATTTCTGCGAGATTATAGCGTACATAAAATTAACGCTTGATTTGGCATAAATTTACGCAATATTTCGTGTAAGCTGGTAAACGATTTCGCTGTTTATGCCAAGTATAGTTCAAAATTTTACGCGATAATTAACATTCAGAATTTTTTTCTGTGTACTTACAAGTTGCTCGTTTATGTGAAATGAAATATAAGATTACGTTAATGAATGTTTATTTATTGCAATTAAAACTCTGAATTATTTTCTGTGCATAGATTTTCACGTCACCAGTAAATTCAGATTTTTTTCCTGTGCAGCTGAGAGCTCTGTAAAACTCATTGCCGAGCAGGCGAGCTGCTCGGCGATGCCAAAATTGCCGACATTCGGCAAACAAAACTAAGTGCGAAGTATTCATTTAACGACTGGCAGACGTCAAGCTCCAGGCAAGTAACAGAGATGGCTCTGATTATCTTGCAACTCCAATGCGAATGTAGCATGAATTTCGCAGGAGAAAAGCAAATAGCAAAACTTCAACCGCGTATCAACACAGCCAATCGATAACGAACTAATTACTGTTTTAATTAACATGTTCTCATTGTTAAATCCGTAATAAAATTACAGATTTTACGAGAGACGCCGGATACCAGCGAGATCGTTTGGAACCCTTAATCACATACGCGTCGCGACGCATACCAGCACATCACTCAAACCATCCGAAACACCTCCATTGTATGGGTTTACTTACAGAATGGTTGATGGTATCCGCGGGCCATGTTCTTTTTCTCCAACCCAACTCTCCTCCTCCGTTATGTATATTCTTGCTTTTCATTCATTCTTTTGGTTTGCCGAAGCGTATCAGTAGTTGTAGTATACACGACACCACTGATTATCCCCACTCTGAAACGATACGATACTTATTAGCAAGTGTGAGTGACATAGTCGTCCGTTGGCTACGCCCCCTTTAACGGCAACACCCATTTTTTTCTTGCAGTTGGAGGGATGATTTCTTGTAGTAGGGCTTTTCGTTTCTGCTCGGAAACCACATGATTATAGGAGACACAGCTAGTCTCAATCGGTGTCTGATGCTTTTGGTTGTGATGGAAATTTGTTTTTCTATCCTACTCACAGTTTGTTTGACGGGTTTACCTCTGCTTCCATTCCTCTCACAAATCTATTCGAAAATGAGTAGCCAATTCATGCTACCAGGCTGCTACCATGAACCATAGCCGGCTCTCGTAGGGCATGTGTGTGCGTGAGAGAGCTGGTTGTTTTTATTTGCGTACGCTTTCTTCCTTCTTTTATTCGTGTACCATATGGATGGATGTGTATTTTTCATATTTTGCATCAAACATAGCTCACTCGCGAGCGTGGTTCTTTCGGAAAAAACTCAGAGCCACATAGAATTTCGACCTCGTCGCGTGTGATGCATCTCGCAGTAGCCCGGGTGTAGTACGAACACGAGATTCCCGCCGCCAACGCCAACTGTGATCGTATATCAGTCCATTTCTGTGTATGCTTTTGTTTATCATCGCGTTCGCGTCGTGTGTACGGTGATAAATTATTTTATGTACGTGCGGTCATGAACATGATTATGATGACATTTAAATTTTAGTTTTACCGTGATATCACAACCGTTCGGATGCTTTCTGCACTTTTCTCCGCGCGATACTCGGTGATGTTATGAGAAAAGTGAGTAAGTTCATGTTCTAATAAGATTATTTGGAACTTGATCGCCGGGGATTGTAACGAATTTCTTGTGCATTTTGCCAGTTTGCAAAGTAGTAATCATAACAACGAAAATTTGTCTGAAAAATATATTGATAGTGATAACAAAAAAAAAAAGAGTGAATACGATGTTGCGTAGTGTGCCGTCGGTTTTTTAGTTTAAATTGTGAAAATACTCTGTACTGTGAATTGTGTCTGTAATAGGATTTATTATATCACGAGGAAAACATTGTTCACCAGAATACTTCAGATCATCAAATGATGCATTAAAAGTGTTCGAGTACAGAAGCCTACCTATAGCTTCGTTAGTGAATTGAAGCAAAGTAAACAATGAATTTGGACTCGATACCTCGGCCCGAGACAATTCACGTTACAGCTCCAGGGGCCACCAGTCGCCCTCCTCAAACCATGCCGCAACGTTCACCGTTTGCTATCCAGGAGCTGCTTGGATTGAGCGACAGTTCCAGACCTAGTGGCGTGGTATCGGCAGTTACTCCGTCTCTCTATCCCAGCGTTGGACAAACTACGTTCTCGGCGGATCAGCATCAGATGCAGATGGCGGCCTCACGGATGGCTTACTTCAATGCTCACGCGGCTGTTGCGGCCGCATTTTTACCACATAATATTGCAGCAAGTGGAGGTCCTCTACAGTTACATCCTCAATCCGCAGGCGGTAAGTTAGCATACAATCGAAAGATACAGTTATATTTATTTGTGAACATTTAGTGGCTAGTTGCCCTAAGAAGGTTGTATTCGCGGATACATAATTTTTGTTTACATTATCCAAAATCTGGTCTTATATAAAGTAAAATTATATTTTTGGTTAATTTTTATACTGCACATAATTGCTGACATTGTCTGATTATGTGAATTGAATTTAATTTCAGTGTCTTTCTGCAAAATTAGCATCTTTCGCCGATTTCTCGTAAACGACAATATTGATTTGTGTGAGTTGTATGTGAGAAATCGATGATAGTGAAAATTTGCAGTTAAGTTGTATTGATAAATGATAATCTTGTATTTCAATCAAACTACAGCATGGTATTATCATTATCCATAGATCAGGTATTCACTCGAAATAATGTTTTCATCAAATCTGTTGAAACTACAGTAATTCCATACATCGGAGCATAGTTGCAGTCAGTAACAGAGCGGCATACCATGCCAGAGGCGGCCGGGTTCGATTCCTGCTCGCTACATTTGAGGGTTGGGCATGCCCTGTTTATTGTTATAGTTTCACATTATACGAATACGAAACAGAATAAAAGCTTCGAATGCTCTCTACATCTACCGTAGAGCTTGAAGATCCAAAAGTTGAAGGCAGGTGTAAAGACTCTTTGGACTTAATAGACTATAAAAAAAAAAGAATGAGAATAATAAGAAGAAGAAAACATTCAATATTTTGATTTTGTTAGTCAATCTAAAGAGTACTTATTAAAATAATTTTAACAGATTGTTACCATTAATTACAAAGTTGGTATTTATTTATTGCACACCGTCTTCAACTACATCATACTGATTACTTAAAAGTAAAACTTGTTTAATCTAAACCTCTTATTCTATTACTAACACATATTTGGACATAGTAAAATCAAATTGATTACAAACATCTTTAAAGGAACGCAAACAGGAATTAAAAAAGTTATTGAATCCAAAATTAGTTCAGTGGAATAGAATTGACAATAACGGGGAGTTACGAAATCTGCGAGAAGGAATTTTCCATGGAATCCGTTCCAGGAGTTCGGGACAGTGCACATTGCCGGTAATTAGGTTGAATATAATTTGATACGCCTTGCTAAGAGAGATTCCAAATCAACCAGCATGCATCCGTCTGGATAGCTAGGAAGAATTACTGGATCATTCCATAGGAGCTGACGTAAAGCAAACGTCATGAAACTTTTCTGAATCCGTTCAATTGTAAGAGTATGCGTAGTGTTAAATGGAGACCACACTGGGGATGCATACTCTAAGATACTACTAACCAGCAAGCAGAATAGTGTCTTGAGGCAATACACATCGGTGAAACCAGAAGCATGACGACGAATAAAACAAAGCAAAGTGTATGCTTTGGTAGTTATTATGCTTATGTGTTCACAAAACGTTAACCTGGAATCGATCGTAACGCCTAGATCGCAGATTGAGTTTACACATTCTAGGGAATCCGGTCTCATGCAGTATGAATGAAGAGTAACGATATTGCAGCGGGTGAAGGATATCACTTTGCATTTTTTGCAGTTGACTTGCATGCCGTTGTCGCCGCACCAGACTAACAAATGATTTTTATCTTCTTGTACTGCAACACAGTCGGCAGGATAAACAATTACACGAAAAAGTTTTAGGTCATCAGCATAAAACAGTTTGGGCTTTTTGTTAAAAATATTTTCAAAATATGACACTCACGAATAACATCTCAAAAGGGTAAAAAATGCTCTAATTATGTGATAAGTAAATTTTAACCTACGAGTATCTCGAAAATAACAACTTTGGGAAATTTAAGCACTGAGAGATTTTTTATTGTAAATTTAATGTGTTTTAATAATCACACCATATCAGAGATATTCGATAAATGTAGGTAGTATTTTGGAAAATAGTACTTTTTCCGATAATTCATCCTGATGAATGTGGTTGCCATGCCGATAATTCATATTTTTTTTGTTTATGAATTGCCTAACAAATACACATTGTCAGTGAGTAGAACTTTATCTAAACTACAATATAAATATAAAAAAATAATTAATTAATTGATTTTTTTGTAAATGCTAAAATAATTTTTTACAGTGTATATTTTTTCTTGAAAGGCACAATACTTGTCCGCAACTTCGCCCAAGACACCATCTCGATCAAACAAAACGTTCGTGAGATATGTGTTTTTCTATTGATACGTATCATTTTTGCATAAGCCCTTGAAAGTTAGTCGTTCCACACTTTTGGTACACTTTCGATATAAATGTCGGTCGAAAACACTGAATTTTTTGCAAAAATAGTTGCGAGCGAACCAACATCAACTCCAACCGTGCCGAGCTCTTTCACGTACCTTACAACGTGTAAATATACTGAAATAAAAACTATCACTCGTGATGCCATCAATGTCTGGTCCAGGAGATAAAAAAAAACAAACAACGCAGATAGCGACATCTCTTCTGATGCTTGCAAACATGATGAATCACGTTTTCTTTATCGATTCTAAAACTTCCCAGAAAGCGACAAAATCACCCATCAAACACGTATAACCGTCCGGAAGGCAGAGTGCCAGAACTAATCAGGCAAATGCAGCCGAAAACTATGAAAGCGAACGCACGCACGAAACAGAGAGCAAACTTAAAACACAACCGTATCCGAAGGGGTTCTAAACTGCACTCCATCAAAAATTGTTTCTTTTAATATTAAAAAAATATCCTATCGACCCATCAACTGATAGACCGTGGACGAACGGTTTAAATTCCAGAGATTGTATGCCTCAGAAAATCCCTGTGGCGCCGACTGGGATTAAACCCAGGGTGAGAGGCGCAGTCAGGCTTACCACTACACCACCGGCGCCGCTAAGAACAATATATTATCTGTCAACTGCTTGGAAAACGTCATTTCAATCGAGGTCAAATGGATAAGATGTCGTCATTCTAAATACTCTACTTGGCGTAAGTGCAAGACCAAAGTCATCATATTAAGAAGACTGGCAACATTGTCGACGGCGGCGCCGGTAGTGTAGTGGTAAGCGTGATTGCCTCTCAAACCAAAAAGCCTGTGTTCAATCCCAGTTGGCACCACTTGGATTTTCTGGGAAGTAAAGCCTTTGGTCCCCGGTCTATGAGTTGATGGGTCGACAGGTAAAATAGATTGTTCCAAATTTAGCGTATCGCTACTCTCCTTCACCTTAACGCCAAGTCCACCAGTTCATAGTGGTTCCAAAGTCCAAGGTCCAGGTGTAGGAGCTGCCTTCACAGTGGTGCTCAGTACGGAAAACAAATCAAGGGAAAAAATTGGTGACAGATACAGTAACACCAACCGGTGGAAACTAACGATTTTAAATTGGCTCACACTTGACTATAGCCTATTGGTCCCAAGCAAATAGAATAACGTACCCCATTCTAGTCGCAATTCTAGTACTACACTATGTTTGTTTTGCTTCGCTATGAAAGTTTGACAGATAAAATGAGGGGTTCATGGATTTTCGTGTGTTTCGAGGGGTGCATCGATAAGCTTGCGACCGAAGATAGTACCAGAGCTGACCCAAAAAGTGGAGCACGTTTCTTCGGGACCTTCTGGTCTCAGGCTTACCTCTATGGTAACACTACGCTTGAGCGAAGGTGGGAGTAAGGCATCTAAAAATGAGTATATACACAAACATGTCTTCTTAGGATACATTTTACTGTCAAATTCGTTTAGAGCATTTACCTTTGAGCGGCAGATGACGCGATTATGTCTGTCTTATAGCGGTCGTATAAGAAAACGGGAGAATTGCCAACCTTCTTGATATGTTGCCCTGAAAGTCGTCGATTAATCATATCAGAAAGTTGTCGGCTTCGAAATCAATCAATAAATAATTATTTTGAAGGTCCATCAAAAAGTGATATTGAGCAAACTGACCAGTTCCAGGCCAAACAGGATAAACAAAATCAAAATTTAAGGTTCGATCTTATCTGATTTGCATGAAATTTTACGTAATTATGTGTTACGAACAAAAATTCGTCCATGTTGGATCCCCAAGTAACAATGTTGGTTTTATGAGGGTTCTGTAGACCATGATTTGGACTTGTAGAATGCTTTAAAACCTCTATAAAGCTTGCAATGTTACTTGGGTCTTGTTACTATATTTTTTTTCCTTTTAATTCCGTTATAATTGCTTATATTTTGACAGATACCCGTATTTCGTCTACTACTTGCAGACTTCATCAGTACCAAGTACTCAACACCTTAGTACTTGGCACTGATTTAGTCTGCAAGTAGTAGACGAAATACGCGTATCTGTCAAAAGATAAAAAAAAATATAACGGAATTAAAACGAAATAAATCAACACACTCAAAAAGCTCTTCATGAAGGGGTTCCGTTAAGAGGTTCGAAAAAATTAAAAGATTTTTTTTTTGTAATTTTTGAGTTAGTTGGGTTTTTAATAATCGTAAATGTTTGCTCAAAATTACTTCATCAAAATACCATGTATATTTTTCCTAGGAAGACATCATCCAACACAGCCGAATTTTTGTAAAAATGTGAATGATTGTCGAAAACACACATTTGTGCAAAGTTTTATGCAGATCGAAAATGGTAAAATTTTTGCGATTCGTCATATGGCATGGATCCACTTGTAGCTGAAATTTCACACAAGCACAGATAACAAGCTTACGCGTAAATTTTAATGGCGAAAGGCTAGGCCGTTGTGTTCAAAAAGGTCACTTTTCCAATAGTAATTCCCATATAAACTTCAAAGGGCTAGTGTAGTATGAGATCGTAACAAAATGAGCTCATGTTTCAGGATCGATATTTTGATACACCTTAATAAATATAAATTGATACTTGGTGGCTTCAGAGTCAACCATTCTTATCTTTTCTTGAACGTTTAATGAACTATGTCTAATGCACAATTTATTACCATTTATTTGCGCAGTTTCTTATTTTAGGGTTATAAAGCGAACTGTGGCTGCCTGTCATGCTTGTGAAGTTTTTTGTGTGTGTCTTATATGCTTGCTTTCGCATTAGATTTATATACAACGATTTATAAGTGCAGGCAGCGTATCCAAAAATGTTAAGCTTGATAGGTATATGCAAATATGGTGATCTTCTTCTTCTTCTTTTTAAGGCTTTTTTGGTTTCTGTAGCGAGCGTTTGGTCGGTCCTCAACTTAGTCTTCTAGATGCACTTCCATTGTTATTAATTGAGAGCTTTCTATGCCAACTATTCATAAATTTGTATATTGTGTGGCAATAATAAAGAAACTCTATGTCCAGGGAAGTCGAGAAAATTTCAAACCCGAAAGATTTTCTCAACTGAACCGCCGAGATTTGGACCCGCCGCCTCCGACTAGGTAATACCGCGACTTTACTGTAGTAAAGTGTAGTAGATAGCGTAGTCGCTATCTGAGGCCCTTGGGTGATACAATGCGTGATTAATGCGATGCCGCCAAATGCAGTTTAACGAGTATTGTTCGTTCGAATGTCGAATATCCTCAAAGCCGACTGAAGAGGCTTCGTATAACGTCACATATAATCTCGTAAAGCGCTAGTGTCAGTGTCTTATACAACGCGAATTGCGTTTTCGTATGCGAGCTATGGGACATCAGCTATCCGTAACGCAGTCCATTACAAGTCCTATTTGCAATAGAAGTTTATGGGGATTAGCCAATTTGGGCCAATCTTACTCAAAATGGCTATTGATGATGATATGGAACTACCAGTCACTGTAGCAAGACAACCGTGGGTAGACTGTGGACTATCCTCGCTGTTCGACGTGATCATGTTTAATAACCTCTAATTGTACTCATTGCCATTGTATGAAGGGCCAAAACGGTTTGGGTGAATCCGTGGGAAACATCACCCACTTGCATCCACGGGATAGATGAGAATCTCCTTCCAAAAACAGGATCATACAACCCGTCAAAAAACAGGCCATCCAACAGAAGGATGCCCCAATGAATGGGGAGAAGAGCCCGGCCTCTTTTCACGAAATGTTGGCATTTTCACTCTCTCCATCCAGTTAGCTTCAATCTGGGCACCCGATCTAGACCCTCCCGTACCCAGCATTTAATGTTTCATATAGTAATGGAATAAAAGTTAAAAGAAAAATAAGTGAAAACTCCCCAACAACAATTAAACACACTGTAACTGCTCCGACTAGAGGGATCTCAGCAGAGAAAAAGGACTGCCACCATTTTCAAACACCAATCTGGAAGACGCAGCACCAGCCTCTCAGCGGCCGAATCAACTCGCGACCAACGCCGATATCAGAACCAACAACTCCAACAATCGAAAACAAACGCCAGCTGACTCAAAATGACTATTCCGCATAAAGTTTTAAAGTTCATTAACGCAACACATAGTCAGATGGAGTAAAACTAAATATTTTTAAGACACGCTGGATCTAGTATAGATTTTAAAACATCCTAGTTAGATGAATTTGAGAACTAATAAGAAAAGTTATACTCTGCCGCTTATTAGAATCGAAATAGGACACGCTGCAAAAATGACGTGATTTTGATTTACTACGTCGTTTTCTTGTAAAAATGTATCAACATTACATTTTCAATAATCAATAAGTAATGCCTTGTTCAGACTGCAGAGATATAACATGTTACAAGGGTGTTATAATAATTATCGACAAGAAAAACGCCAGCAAGATAGCCTTGTAACATGTTATAACTCCGTAGTCTGGTCATATCATAAAATTACTTAAGTGGTATCAAAAAGTGCATTATGTGATAATGATTAACGTCCTTCCTTTCCATTGCATAAACGAAAGACAGCAGTGTGTTCCAACAAGCACTTTGCAACGCTCAGCTAAAAGTAATTTTTCCTTTTCGTCCCTCTAGATTTTATCCGTTTAAATTCAAATGATCATTTTAATACTCATTACAGGTATTGTACGAGTCAATCAGTCAATTTATTACCAGTGGTAAATAAGCATAAATAATGCATTGAAGCGGGGCTAAAGGCCTACTGGATTTACGGTAGAGCTTACTTACTTACAAGTCAGGCTAAGACCTGGGTGTTCTTTGCTGTACACAGAAGTCGCCTCCATTCCACTCGATCCATGGCTGCCCGTCACGAGCTTCGCAGTCCGCAAAAGATCCGCAGATCGCCTTAGCTCGTCGTAGATTAACTTATCACATCCCAGGTTCCGAATTTCCAATCGTAGTCATTTTTATGCCCCCACGTTTGTTAATGCTATTAACGTCAGCAATGCAAATTTCCATTACAGGCGATATCGACCGAAAGGCAGCCATGGGAATGGTGAAGTCGAATTAAATGTAGAAACGGTTGCAGCCATGAATCATTGAATCATGTAAATTATAATTTGCTGCGCGGGTGCCACGATGAAGGAAATTTCTTGTTGTCAATGTTCTCTCTGGAGCATAGATTTCTAGCTCTTCCAATATACTGGGTGCTCTTATCATGATAAATCCTTAATCTTAAAACGGAACGCACAAGAGAACAGTTTTAAGCTCTTAGGCAAGTTGGGTCACGGAATCCTTCGAAGTTATTAAACTCGAGTTGTCTGTTAGTTTTAGCGATGGTCGCAGAATAATTTAGTTTGAATATAATTTTCGAATCGAGCGTAATTATTAAATCACGGTTACTGCCACACGATACAAATGATCATTGATGTTTGTATGGTCAAACATTATTGGCTTTTGCTAATATTGCATTTTTGGAACGTGACAAAGTTCCTGGAATACCAATCCTCGAAATCATCAATCAGATGCCGCAACTGTAATTAGTCAGCAAGGCTTAGAACGACCGCCGATTAGAAGAATCATTCCAATCTCGTGAATGGATATTGAAAATAGGAATAGTTTGATTGCGCAGCACTTATTTTAGACTAAGACCTCGATTTGTCAGGTATGATTTGGACCAACGAATAAAGTCCTGAGATACACCAAGCTTAACCCACCCCTCCCCCCCCCCCCCCCCCAACTAAGCAAAATAGCATCATCAACTTGATCAAAAGCTGCTTTGATATCCATGTAACGGCGCCCCTTTGCACTCCAGCTTCCATAGCATCCGCAAGAGGATATTAATGGTGCAATATTTGTGGAAACAGATCTGCATAAATTTGATTTTTGGACATAAATACGAATATTTGGTAACAGGGGGCGACCCCGGCGTAGTGGTTAGCATCCATACCTCTCACGTTAAAGTCACGAGTTCAAATCTCACCCCCGGACAAGTCACAAATGACCCAAGAGCGTTAAAGTGACTAAAAAAAAAAAAATAATAATATAATAATATGGTTGGTAGTTTTTTGGACTATAAAAGATAGATAAGTTAAACATTTCATAATTTTATAATTCATTTCCTGGTCATAACTCGAGCAAAGCTGGAGATCAAATTGAAATCAAAATTTGCTGTTATGATGTAACTTACTTTGAATACTCCAGTTGATCTAATTTTGGTTGACTTAACGGTTAACACAGCAAAAATGAGAGCAAAACGGAAAACTAATCTTGCAATTTGATTACTGATTTTGCATTCATAATGTTGAACTGAATACGGGCGTGGCGTAAATGGTTAGTATCCATGCTTCTCACGCTGAAAGAGTTGAGCTCAACTCTCACCCCGGGCTAGTCATGAATGACCTTAAATGTGTTAAACAAAACAAATAAACAATAATCATTAGTTCAACGACAGATGAACTTAAATTAAATTTTAAACAAGACGGTAACAGCAAAACTTCAAGTTCGCTTTCATTTAAAAAGTTTGACTGCATAATGAAAGCACAATATGATATCAGACTTATGTCGCGACAATTCAAATTAAAATGAGTTTTCATTATGATAGGAACTGCAAACTTTAATATCGATTTGCTACTACCCAACTAACATTTTCAGCTATATAATTCAACTTTCGCACAGTCATGCGAACAGTAACTAAAAAAAGCAGCAATATTGCTACAAACAGAAGCTAACAATATAGTTTTGGAGAGCGTTTCATCTTGTTCACAACAATTATTCAATCTGTCAGTCGCACTGTATAGCAACATCCAATAAACGGAAATGTCACTTTTATACTGATAATCAACATTCAACTAGTAACTGCAAAGAAATCTGATAAAGTGAGCATACTAGATTACTTATTGGATGGCTTCTACACAACCAACCACTGAATAACATAAACATCAAAAGTGCTTTTTCGACTACTAAACAACTTGTATTCAGCTAATAAACTGTATTAGAACAGTCAACTAGTTCTATTTTTAGATGAGTGCGGTTTTACAGCTTTTACTCCACTCCTTTTTTTCTCTTCATTATAGGACTGGTTCAACTCTTTTCACTCCACTCCTTCTACAAAGCTGAATAAACTAGTCAATACAAGTGTTTCACACCCTTTACTCAGTGATCTTGTAGTAGAATGACAAGTAGATTTTTTCAAGTCAGCTCTAAGTGTTGGCGTAGCGAAGTTGTCCAGGTGCAGATAATTTGGTGGTGTTGCTTAAACTAATTTCGATGAATTCACATACTCAATCAAATAAAATCAACAAATTCCTAAATCATATTTAACTCGACTTCATAATAAAGGTGCACGATGATTATTGAACTATTGGGAAAAGGTTAAATAAGCGCATTTCAAGTTCAATTCCTTCAATTATAATATAAACAGAAGAATAACAGCTGTAAAGAAGCGTCTAATTGATATGCAATAAATACTTTTCCCAACAGTAAAAGTACCTGACTAAGTTCTCTAGATTTGCTTGTATAGAGCTTCAGTACACGTTGCATCGTAACTATAAGCATTTGAATACAGCTTGAAATTGTATAAATGAAATAAGCAAAGCGTTTACATGGAAAATGCTAATTGGGAGAGTTTATGGCCCTAGTGATCCTCTAATTAGCCTCTAAATCAATAATTTCACATTTTTTCATTCTTACTTATAGAGGCTTTTAAAGCTTCTATAGCAAGCGTTTCGCATGCTCTCGATTTTATTGTGTCAATAAATGCATGAAATCGAATATTGTATGGCAATCACAATGATACTCTATGCCCAGGGTAGTCAATAAAATGTCCTACCCGAAACATTTCCTCGACCGGACCGGGAATCGAACCCGTCACCGCAAGCTTGATAATATCAAGCCTTTACTGATTAGGCTATCTGAGGCTTGCAAATACTCAATTCAAATTCAGAATTCTTCAGAATTATGATACATATAAGATATAACAAGAGGTTGCACTAAATTTTAAAAATAATATGCTCAATGGTGTAAGTGGTACCTATTTTGGATTATGAATAAAACTATCGAAAAGTAGAAATTTATGGCAGAAGATCAATTATGCTTACTCAATTTGTCATAGTATAAGTGCTTGAAGGACATATTTTTAGGAATGGATCATCCGGAACGCCCCGTAAAGTTAATCTTTTACATACGAATAGTATAGAATACATCATTTTAACAGAGTCTAAGGTAGCACTTTATGATGAGGGGTAAGTAAAGTTAGTGAATTCAAGCTTTTTCAATACATCAAATGATCGAAGCGCTAAAGTAGCCAACAAAAAGCCTCTCGTAATGTAATTTATGGATAAAGCTATATTTATTACATATACTTATAAGTTATGCATTTATTGATTTGTGTAGCCTAATTGATGATAAAACGAAGGTTTATTGGTCTGAAAATTTTTGTAAACATACTTCTTTCAGATAATCTGGATGCAGTTATTTGCATACATTACTTTACACAGCGAAAAATGTTTTATGTGTAATTATTATATGTGTATCTTGCTAAACTTATCAATGCTGATGGAGAATCACGATTAACTTATGAAAATGGCTTATTTTCTACAAAAAATTGATTTTGATGAAAGTAAATTTGAAATATCTCGAAAACGGTTATATTTAGGAAGTTTATCGTTATGAGCACTATCGTTTGAAATGATTTTTATAATCATATACTAACATCAAACTGAACATTTTGCCGTAAATAATTAAATTTTCAAAAATGCCTCAAAAGTTGCTCTTTTTTATTGAAAGTTTGTCCATCCTAGAGTTGTTTTCAAAACTTCTACTTTCTATTTAAGTTTTTATAAAAATAATATAAAATAAATTAAAAATACATTTTTTTTTTTTATATTTGAATTTTGAGGTTTATTTTTAATTTTTTTTTGTAAAAAAAAACGAAAAAAAATTCCGTGTATATTTTTGTTATAAAGCCTTATTAGTTTCCTACAACTCCTTCTTAGTAAATTTTTTTCTACAACCAACTGTTTTCGAACTAATTTTTTTTTTAAGTACGTGTGCAAAAACACATAGGCCCTTTTCAAAAATTACCCTTGAGTCAAAAGGGTCTCCTCTCCTGCGGAAAATACTTGGTCTATCATACTGAAAATATGGGCAAAGTATGATCCAAATCGAAGATGGTCGAGCACGATTTCAGGTTTTTTCAGCTCATTCTGGATTAAATCCCTCCCTTAAAATTCCTGTTAAAAAGTGTTAAATCCACTGTTCTCACTTACTTCGTATTTTCGCTTGCCCCTGTGTTCTTGTAAGTAAAAAATGGGATCATAACATTTCTTGATTACATTATTCTGAAAAACGTGATATTATGCAAGATGAGAATTTTCAATCCGATATTACTATTGGCAAGCCCAAGTAACATTGCAAGTTTTATCGAGATTTTAACCCTCATAAAACCAAAATTGTTACTTGGGAAACAATTGTGTAAAATGTCAGTCACATCGGAGAAGGTCGTGTCAGATCGATTCGTTATTTGGCGTGGAACTTCTCGACAGTGCTACACTGGAGCATTAGTGCCAAAACTGACACGCTTACCCCAACTATTCTTTAACATAGAATACTAAGCAATAGTATTCTACAAGTTTAGGCTAGTTTTGAAAAATGTCACCACAAATAAAAAATTGATTACTTTTTCATCAGTTTCCTTGAAACTTGTAATAATGGTCAAAGTCTTCTGTGCAATGTGCACATCTTCTTTTCCTACAACTATTAACTCCGGAACAGCTGTCTGTGATTCTGTATGACCCGTCTCGTACACTGAATGCGAGCTTTATTTTTCAAATCGATTCAAATGAAAACAAAATTCCTCAGCTTTTGTTCTGCATAAGTTACTCTCGTAGCACGGTTAATGCACGAAGCACGCTAAACGATAAAGGTAGGGAGCAGTGAAATTTAATACTTTTCAATGGACCCTTTTGTGCGAGAAAATTTCTGTTGTATTTTTCGCATGTTTCACAGTCAAATTGAATGCATTAATTAACTTTACCATTGCTTATTAATTCATCAACGGAGATAGAATTTCTGACCGTGGATTTGATATCCGCAAAAAAGTCTCTTTTGCAACTGGACATTAATTGCCCTGAGGTACTGTGTTGCTATCATTATAGGACAATTTTGCGGTTAAGAATAGGCTGGGATTGAGAACCGTGCCTCTTAAACCCCTGCAGTTACCGATCCTACCGAGATACAAAAGGCAATAAAACATCAGAGATTAACCCACTTTTTCATCTTTGGAATTATGCTAATATGTTCGCACCAAGTGAATTTCTAGCGTTTCTGCTCCAGGACCGACTTCTGCTGCATACGTGGAGGCTGTGTGTGTCCAGGGCTAAATTTAGGCAATCATACCACGGAAGGTGGTTATTGATTCAAGTGCATCTCTGTAGTCGTCTCTGGAAATGAAGGGCATATGAAAACGGATGGAGAGAAGACGTAAAGAATAACTCACAATTCTGTATTAACATAATTGAAAACAAAAACTTCGTACCTACATTGGCGTGGGGGATAATGAGAAAAAGAAGTGTCGCGTGAATTTGCCCTCAACACACACAGACAGCAGAAAATATTCGTAGGGTTTGCTTGTGTTGGAAAACGGTGCACACAACGGGTAATTATAACGAGTGATAAAGTTGACATCAGATCTAGGGTAGAGATCTACTTCGGCCTAAGCGCCCATTTTGGGCCTATTATGCAGAAAACATCAAATAAATGCATGATTTCGGTGTTAACAGGTAAATTATACTTTAGTTCAAATGCTACCGAACGAAATCAATAAGAACGCGTGATATGAATGTTTGCACCCAATATTCTCAAAAACGAACGCTTCGAACGAATCAATTTTTAACTTCATTCATTGGCATTTCAATGCGTTAGAACGAGTTTAGAATATGTAGGCCGAGTTTGGCGTCAAGAAGCAGCGTTAGACTTTTAACAATATCTCAACAATTTGTTTCCCTTCATAAAATCTTACGGTACGTACTGAAAGGTAAATAAATTTAGAAGCCATCAGTAATAATAAAATTCCGTTTGGTGCTAAACTACGTTTTAAATGTTTATGTTTAAAAAATGATTATACTATGGTACTTCAAGCCCCGTAACGTGGGTAGATCACCTTTTTGTGGTACGTTAAGATCTAGCTCCGATTCCTAGTCCTGACTACTTCAAACTAGGGGAACAGGATTTTTTAGTAATCAAAGGAACACATCTTAGTCCTTGTTACTTTTATGCCTTGTTGATAGTGACAAGACTCGGCTTTGTCCACCGAGGATGATCTTGCAACAAGGAAAAAGCTATTTTCAGATGGTCTTCGTTTCTTTTTTAATATTCAACATAGTGTGGGCCTATGAGAGTAACATACTAGGGCACTAGGTATTAAGTTTTTGGCCCTAGAGTCTACATCAAATTTGCAATATTTTTTCATGCACCCAACCGGTGGATGTAAGATTCGCTTACAATTATGTGGGAGTCATCATCAGAGGATGTAAGTGGAGACCGCATGAACCGAGGATGCGATATACCTAGCTGCGGTCCAATGCAAGAAAATTAGAGACCGAAAAATGTAAAGTGTATTAGTGAGGTAAATTTATTATGTCGAAAAAAAATAGGAAAAAGGTTGCCGACTGGACTCGAACCACGAACGTTGCAATTATCAGACCTGTGCTTTCTCCACTGCTCTCTCCATGCTTCTGAATAAGGATAGCCTAAAAGCAAACAAGAAGCGTTCCTTTCTTTTCACACTCGACTTCGTATGCTTTTTCTGCTGGAGAGATTCGCGGCAAGGGTGTGCGTCGTTCTACCATAAAAATCAAGGCAAATGCTTGCTTGTGTAGGTGAAAGCACAGACAGAACACGAAATAAAAAAGGCAAAAAAACCATTACATCGCCTGTAAGGTCAACTTCTAACATTCGCTGCGATGTTCATGAACAAAGGATGATAGGAAATGGAACTAACATTCATTGTAATAGATTTTTGGTTTGCGTGTGCCATATGGATTCATATCAATCTGATGTATTTTATATTCAGAAAAGTTTGGGAGCCATTAACAACTCAAATTTTATGTTATCAAATGTAATAAAATTTCTAAACCAAATGTGCGTATCTTTCAAGAAACTTTAAAGCAGCCCTTGCTTACGATCCTCTCTAAATTAACGCCATTCATTCCTACATTGCATGAGCAAATATGTCCTCACGGTTAGTTAGCTCTGTTGCAGCACAATTATTCCTATCTGTATAAGTGTGCATTCGAGACAAATGTGCATTTCGCAGTGCACCAACACAAATTTATAGGCTCAGCAACAGCATTCATTCATCAGCTGCCGTGGTGAGCACTAGTATCCGCATGAGGAGCAATGAATGGTAGCGATCCTTCAAAATCCGTGATGCACAATCATAACGGGGTGATGGAAATTGAAGTTTCACATACGCGAAGCCAGCTCTCCTACAGTACGTCCCTACAATGTTGTCTGTCATTAAACCGATCTGGAATATAGACAGTGTAGGAAGAAATCACAGCATGGTTCACAGCAGCCGGATAGCACTGTGGCAATTATCCAGAGGTATCAGAGCATAAATCATCGTGACAAGTACAGGTGTGTTCCGGTTTTATCAAGTCTGCCTTTGTTTCTCATTTACCACCCCACAGCGTGCTTACTATGCGTCTCTATAACGGTTTTTGCACCCGGGACAAAAATACAAAGCCGCTGTGCTCTTGTTTGCTGAATGCTAGGAAAATATTATTAAGTGCAAAGTTGCCGGCGAAAATATGTTCTTTATTTGGTGTACAAGGGGGTAGTAAACGTTGCAAAGTAATAAAGGCTACGCGAATTGTCATCTGACTGTTTATTTTAGGTTTTTGGCTGCATTTCTAACACACATATTTCTTGTCATATGTACATTGTTGCAAGATAGTAAGTGCTTGCATTGGTATAGATTCAACACGTAAATATTGGATCGGATTATAATCTGTTAACAACATTTCAGTCGAACAAGCGACTTGTAAATTTAGTCTGACATCAATATGTTCTGGAAAATGCATTCTACACGGAATTATAGTGCGCTAGAAATACATTTTTTTTTTAATTTCATCGTAAATATAAACTATTCGGAAAATGTAACCAGCTGTTAATTTTAAACGGCTATTTCAATGTAATTTAGCTGGAGTTCAAAGTAGTACAAAATGATCAACATTGCAATTGCTTTTATATCGAAATTACATGATTTCAAGTAGCTACTTTGATACGCAAACAACAGTACACTACATTTTCAACATTTCCATTGCTTAATGCATGCAATTCATTTCACGTCAAAGTTTCGGCACATCCACCAAATCTCTTCTTTTTCTTCTTCCTCGAATTCCAAGCTTATTGCTTACCATATATTAACTTATTGTGTGCTCTTTTAGTGTTCTAGAGGCACTTCCACAGTTATTAATTGATAGCTTTCGATGCCATTTTTGTATTAGTATAATTGTGTGACAAGTATGGTACAATCATACTCTATGCCCTGGGAAGTCGAGAAATTTCCAAACCGAAAAATTCCTAGAACGGACCGGGAATTGAACCCAGCCACCTCCTTCACCATGGTCTTGCTTTGTAGCTGCGCCTTTACCGCCTGAGCTAAGGAAGCTAAATCCCATGCAAGTCAATTTGATAATATTTTATTTTATTTATTTGTCGTTAATCAAGAGTACACAGTTTATTTACAATAATAATTACAGAGTGATGACATAATCATTAGCAAATTTATATTTTTCCACTCTCATACGCTATCAATATCACGCGTGATATTGGAGCAAAATATCATGTATGATATTGATTTTACAAGCTCCTTCGATATTGCGAGACTACTCACAACGTGTAAAGTTGAAGTTGAATTAATTTAGCTTTATTTAGGAGGCTTTCAGCCTTAGGCTGGTTCGCCTCCAAGAGTTGAAGTTGATTCCGTTGCACCTCGTGTTCTTAGAATGAGGAGGTATATTAATGCTATCTATTTTTTTTTCTCTTCACCGATGGCAGACACGAAGCGACTGCTGGCAGCCGCTATGGAAGTTTCGGTTGCGTTCGGGTGTAAAGCAAAAATCAAAAGCAAAACTTAATCTCACCAAGTTTGGTGAGATTTGCAGCTGGTGAGTTTTGTTAGCTTGATATTTTGAGCTGAGATATCACAGCTTGCAATGTCAACCGTAGTTGTTTGCTTGTTGATTTTTGTCTACGAAAATCAAGCGTGATCTTGTTCTTTTATGAGATTTGATATTTTGATATTTTTCCAACACTGCAATGATAATTGCATGTTGTTTCAAAAGAACTAGTCCAAACAGTATCTGGTTTACATTGTATTACTTTTGCGTGTTTGTGATTATCGAATAGAATTGAAGTATTGCTTCAATTTGGTTTTTGTCAATGCAAAGTAATGCTTATTATAAGTTGTCATCATCTGATTTAAAAGTCAACATTTGTCATAATTTGTACGACGGTGGCTTGTAATAAAAATATTTCGGTTTCGTAGCAGTGGTAAAGTTTCAAAAATCATCAAAATTACATAAACTCTATTATTTTCTTTCACTCGATGATTTTGAAGATTTGGATAATCCAACAATGTTATTTTTAGACACAATCATAATGTTTAATGATGTTATGAGCAGGGTTGCCAGATATACCGATTTATCGGTATTTATACCTATTTCCAAACTAGATACCGATATACAGATAAGGTTCCTCAGAATACCGATTTTTGAGATTTATACCGATTTTTTTTTCGAATTTCGGAGAAATTTTTTGTTAGAGACTTTTAGCTTTTTGAATAACTCATATTTTTTTAGCCTTTAAAATTCTAAACAATCATCTCTAAAGATGCCTTATGCTTGATACTCTTTCGACTAATGTTTGCATTTCCTCACCGTTTTTTAGCCGTTCAATCGAGAAATAGTCCATGGCTCATTCCGGTAATTCCTAGGAAATCGAGAAATATTTTTTAAACATTATTTAACTTACGTAAGTTTTTATTAATTTTTAAACTTCCTGAAGTTTCATGCAACTTCCTGGAATTTTCTTCCACCTTACCTTGGAAGTTTCTTCAGCCTTCACTCGAATGATTATTTCATCTTCTCCCGCCAGTTTTTTCAACTTTCCCGGAACTTCAAGGATGCTATCAAATTTTTATTGCGGATTCACAATAGCTGCAGGAACATTTAAGAAGTTCTGAAACTTCGGAAAAGTCCAGACTTTGGTGTAAGTTTCGATAAATTAAAGACAGTTTCATTAGCTTCTGTTAATATTCGAAATCCCGGAAATTTCAGAAAAGTCCACCGAACTCAGGAAACATCATAAATATTCATATCTAACTTGGCAAGTCCAAAGAACTTCAGGGAAATTTAATGGTCTTCAGGAACTTTAGTGAAGCTTAGAGAACATCAGGACAGATCAATTAATTTCAATGAAATTGCTGAAATTATAAAGGAATTCCTAGAAACTCAGGCAATTTCCGAAAACTTTAGCAATGCCCTGAGGGGCTCATGCAAATTTAGGAAACGTAAGGGAAGTTACACTAACATTAAAACCTTTTACGGGAAGTTCTATGATTTTTAATGGCAGTGTCGATAACTTGCTGATGCTGATGTTGCAATCAATTCAAGAAAATTGTGAGAACACTTAGAAGATTTCGTAATCTTCAAGAAAGTCCAGAGACCTTCAAAAATTATTAGAGATATTCCGGTAGCCTTGTTATAATCAAGGAAGTTCCGAGCACTTCGAGGATGACCATAGAACTCCAAAACAGCCCCTAATTTCAGGAAAATTACAAGAACTCTTAAGGAATTTCGAGGAATTATGGAATATTCCTAAGTACATTTCAGGAATGTTCCGAAAACTTCAGGGAAATTGAGGAGTCTTCGGGGATGTTTTATGAATATCAGGAAAATTTTCTGGATCATTAGAACATCCCCCAAGAATCTCTTTCTCCCGGAATTATGTCCTTGTTCCTTTCGACTGTTCCGTAAGCGCTCTGGCTTCCGATTTTCTTCAGATGTTTCTTCCAGTCTACCTTAGGAAGTTTCTGTCAGCGTCTCCAGGAAGTTTCATTTGTCTTCTCCAGGAAGTTCAATTAATTCTCCCAGAAATTTAATTCGTTTTCTTCTGGAAGTTTGACCATAAGCCAAAGGTTTTTTTTTTTTTGTTCGACTTCTACTGGAAGGTTTTTTTGGAGCATCTTCTGGCTTTCCCTGGAAATGGGTACTTCTGGAAATTTACTTCCGGTTTTCGAAACTTTTCTGGCTTCCTTTGGTTGTGACATCCGATTTTTTCCCGATAGTTTATTTAAATTTTCGCCACAAGTTTCTCAATTCGTGTCTTGGATGTTTTCCAGTTTTTCTCGAACTTCATCCAGGAGAGCTTCTTTCGTCTTTCTCTGGATGTTTTTTCAGCTCCATTCAGAAGCTAATTCAAAGATTCCCAAGAGTTTTCTTCCGGAATTTTCCGATCATAGTTAAAAAAATGCTTTGATTGACGGCTCAAAGTCTTAAAACACGGCTCTCAGTCTTAAAACACTGCAACGACTACGATGTAATCTGCCGGACACATCGGTCATGGTTTGTGGCTTTTTTTCAAGGGAAAATATTGTTTGTCGTTGTTGTGACTGATTTTCCATATTTTTGTTTCATTTAATGATATTTAATTGAAAAAAACACTGCTTGTTCACAATTTTGATCACCACTTAAACAACGATAATTTAAAAAATTAAATTAAAAAATTAAAGAGTGTTTTAAGACTGAGAAAGCCGTCAAACAAAGCAATTCCCTCAAATCTCAGTCGTCACCATCATTAAAATTTTCGCTTTCAAAAACGGTATAAATATAAAATTAAATAAATAGTATATACCGATAAATACCGATTTTTTAATACCTTTGATACCGATAAGCTTTATAACAATCTGGCAACGCTGGTTATGAGTTTCCGTAAAGCATAAAATGCTCAAAAATTCTGGCTGTGGTGGTCGGGGGAATACCCCTCAACATCCCTCTACAACGGAGGAGTTTGGTAAAGAGAGATGATCAAACCGATTTTACCTTCCTTAAAAGTTGTCCTTGCTCGCTTTCTACTCTCTATTTTTTACTCGTTTTTTACCAGGTTTTTTTACACGGTTTTTCGCGATTTACGTGGTACGTTTTTAACGATATCTCGACAACGATACAACCTATCAACTTGATTTCAATCACATTATCCATTTCAAGCTATAGGTAATCATATGTACTTAGAAAAAAATCAAAATTTTTGGTGTAAATACAGACATTTTTAAAATATTTCTATATGGACCATAGCATGCTATAATTACAAATGGCATGTAAAACATCAAAAGGTTTTTTTTTTACACGGTTTTTTTACACGGTATATATCCCCCGTGTAAAAAAAGACCTGAGTGTATACAATTTTCACACTGCCGTATTCTAACGGAACTATCAACTCTATACTATCATCTCCTCATCTATCGTATAAAAATTACCACTTTAGTCTGTAATTTGAAATTAGCATCTTCAACTATATATAAAATTGATAAATATCAGATTTAGATCTTAGATCAATCTTAGATCCATCGGAAGCTACTACACACTTGACTATTTCACAACTAAAAATTTATAGGTTTTTGAGAATGCACTTAGCTGAAACTGCTACTGTTACTGCGGAGATTCTAGCATACACGTAAAATCTTAAGATTTATGCTCTTGATATTGCGAAGTGTGATAAGAAAAACGACTGTACAAGGAAACATCTGACGAAGCACTCCAATTTTATGAGCAGACTTAAAAATGGCTTCAGATTTGCAGGTCAGAAACAAATAACGGGTCCTTAGTCGATTTAGTAGAAACGAATTTACATTACCGTATCAGGTAAGATGCAGTGCATAAATTTCAAGGTCAGTCTCAAAATTTCCTCAGAACTATCCCAAAATTCCAACAATATCTAGATTAAAAATGGGATTCTTTCGAAATTCCCTTGAAAATCACTTTACTGGTATTTCTCTGCAGAATACTATTCCTATTGTTTTCAGCCATTCACTTTACAATTATCTCACAGGGTATTCAATATTCTCAGAGAAAAGCAAAGCATAATTTGTCAGACAGCTGATTGAGCGTGTGAATAGCCGTTTTCAGCCTGGCTTAAGTGGTAGCTAAATCTGTTTCAAAGAACTACAATCCTAATCCCATTCAAAAACAATGTGATGTTTTCCAGTTCTGCCAATATCACCAGCAGATTATCCACTCAATCATGATGGGACCGATGCTCACTTTGACATCCCGTATCAACAGCAATTTTGCCCAGGAAGAGGAAACGACTGGAAAAGAAGAAAAAAAAAACAAGTTCACCGCAAAATCTCGGTCGGTTTCAAGCAAATTCCGAAAACAAAACGCCTACAGATGTTTTGTGGTACGCTTTCTTCACACTTATGTCTCATTTTTCAGTAGTTTTTTCTTGAGCATCCTTGAACAGCGAGCAAGACAGATGAAAACAAAATGTAATAAACACAAATGAGATTTTTTTTTCTTTCCGTTGATTGTGAGGTAAAGGAAAGTAAGATTAATACCGTACAAATTCTAAAATAGAACAATCATTTCGTTCTGAAGAAGTAAAAAAACCATCGCTATTCATTGACATCCTATTAACTGCATCACATGTCAAAAGGTGGTTTTCTAAGTGGATGATGACGTTGCGCGATAATAGTAGGCGAGCTGAATTCTTCTGAACGTAATGCGTCTCGTTTCAAAAGGTTTTAAACATGTAGTGTGGCACAAGTGAGGAGTATTGTATGTTCCTACGGTAGCATTTTATCGACGTTTTCGTTATTTGATACTTTTTTTTTTGGCAACGAAAGTCTGGAACGCGACCGCGTTTGCCTTTCTTCTGCTTGGGTGTGTTCTATGAATGGCATTTTCGGTTTTCTTTGAATGAACATTGTTCTAAACTCCGCTGGTGTTTCAGTCAGGAAATGATTAAAGTGATATTTTGCTTAACGCGAAGTTTACCACCAAGAGAATAACAAAAGTTTTGCTACGGATTCGATCTTGGAAAAAGATATAAAAAAATCCAAGAAAATCAGTTTTTTTTTGCTGTAATTCTTAAAAAAAAAACTATGTAAAAACATTTATTCCATTTCAAAATTTAAAAAAGTTGTATAAAAAACAAAATCCTAAGGTCTGGTTTTGGGGTATTTTATACCAAACTTTTTGCTATCGTAGAAATATTTTTTTTAGCGTAATTTTTTTTTTTAAAGAATAGCAGGGCTTTGTCAGGGCTCTTTATTTATCCACTGTAAATGTTTTTCGTCCATTACATCTAAATTTTCCCAATATTTCTAATAGTTTTAATCAAATCAACTCGAAAAATATGAATGTGGATAGGATAGTGGCCGTGCGCCACGTAAATTCTTATCATGATCCAGTTGTGCTCCGCCCGTGTCTTGCGTTTAATGTGTGTTGCGTTTAATGTGTACCGAAGCCCTGCTATTGTTCGACCGTAGTAGTGATAGATACTGTGAATACAACTGAACTAGGAGATTCGACGGCTGAAACCACAGGACTGCAACGTCTGTCATCTGCGAACAACTTGAGTGAAGCCAAATTTCTCTGGTGCTCTGGTGCTAATTTGACAGCTCCTCATTTAAATTTTACGTTTTTCATATGTAGATCGGTTTGAAAGTTCTAATTTCAATCCACATACAACTCTTATAAGTAGTATAGGCTTTGGAAGTAAATTCCACTTTATTTTCATGTAGCATCTAAGTGAAAATTAGTCAAAGTGAAAAGATCTTTGCCCAATCCACTAGAAAGCAACATAGATTTTATGGTACTTTCTAAGTAAATTGTATTATGTTTTCACTTAAATTTTAGTGAATTTTTTCTTACCATCATCCATTGTTAGGAATTTTAAAATTATTTTATTGAAATAGTAAAAATTGTATTGTTCTGAAAGCTGATCATACATATCTTATGTATTCCAGCAACCTCCGGCCAGATACACTTCCTCTGCCAATCTTTTGGGTGAGATCATTCCTCGTCCGTCGATTCCTCGTTCTAAAAACATACCATAAACAAATGGTGTATCATGACAAAAATAAAGCAGAAAATTCAACAAATCATAACTCACAACTCTTCAGCAAGCAACGGCGCCGGTGGTGTAGTGGTAAGCGTGATTACCTCTCACCCCAGCAGGCCTGGGTTCAATCCCAGTCGGTGCCGCCGGGATGTTCTGAGGCATAACATCTCTGATCACGCCTTCCTTCGGATGGGAAGTAAAGCTGTTGGTCCCCGGTTCATGAGTTGATGGGTCGATAGGTAGGGTCCAGGTGTGGGAGCTGCCTTCCTGGTATGTCGGTAGCATTGGTGCTCAGCACGGAAAACAAGATCGACGGAAAAAACAAACCAAAGAAAAAAAAAAAAAAACTCTTCAGCAATGTACCGTTCGGACGCCATGTTGGTTTTGTTTGTGCCATCACCACTCAGAAATTTTCACATTATGAATTCATGTAGAATCTAAGTGGAATTCACTTGAAACTTATATACATTAATTTAAGTTTCAAAGCTTATTACATTGCTTTTAATACGATTTGTAATAAATTTTATTAACGTCATGTACTTTACAGACAATTTTTAATATCTGAAGGTTACGTGTTTTTTTTCCAGTGAAATGTATGTGACAAATTTTTTGAGTGTACATAACGTTATAGGAAAGCATGATTCACGCAAATTGTGCTCGTCAATTCGAGAACAAC
The DNA here is from genome assembly GCF_037179485.1 of Ochlerotatus camptorhynchus. Taxonomy (NCBI): domain Eukaryota; kingdom Metazoa; phylum Arthropoda; class Insecta; order Diptera; family Culicidae; genus Ochlerotatus; species Ochlerotatus camptorhynchus. The sequence continues at coordinate 96,058 of NW_027040993.1, forward strand.
AAAAGTTATTTTTTTAATTCTCAATTAAATGGTTTTGAAGACATTACACTCATAAAATAAATCACATAACCAGCGGAAAATATCCATGTGAATTTCACATAACTTTCATGTGATCCCATAATTGGAAATTGCACCACTAAATCACATGAACGTTATATGTCCAATGAAATCTATATGATTTCTCATATAGAATTTCTAATGCTATGTGATATTCAGGTAATAATCATTGTTTTTATTTTTGGAAAAATACTATGGGCGTTCCTAATAGAAACTAAGTGAAAACTTTTTTCAGTGTACATTTGTTGCCACCTCGTCGCATGTAATGTTACATGGTTGAAGCTTAAATATGTTATGGATCACCAGCGCTGTTGATGTTTTCGGCAGTTTCAAGAACTGGATCGCATTGCAGGGGGTTGGCTGAAACATGAAGATTTCAAGTTTGTCAAATTGAAATAGTTATTTGGTAAAATTGGAGACATAGGGTGAGAGAGGGTCTTGGATAAGAGAGGAACAGATTCAAAATAAGTTGATTTGGCAACCTATGCCTAGGCAGATTATAGCAACACAACTAATGCAATCAAGATAGGTGCTTCTAAAGCCCTACAGTAAAAGTATGGACGTCTGTCAAAAGTTGTACCGTCAAAATGCACCTCTTTGCTCGATTGGAACAGCTTTTTTTCAGTTTTGTGGTGACAGTGTCCATACTTTTACTGTAGAGCTTTAGGTGCTTCTCGATTGGCTCTGGCTTTGACAGTTCGTTTGGTTTAAAATTAGTTTACACACAAAATTTAAATCGCTGAAAATCAGTAAAATTTTGCTGATTTCAGACTTGATGAAAGAGAAGCAAACTTTCTAGCAAAATAATGCTGCTGTATCTTCCAGCAATGCCAGCTTTTGTCAAAATGACAACATATGATCGAAAACCAGGTTTCATTTTTACTGATTTTATCAGCAACCCCAAATTTTGTCATTTAGCAGTATTTTGCTGAATACTCAGTAATGTAGCATGTAGCTTCTGAAGAAGATTGTTGATACAAATATACAAATAATAAAGAATCACCGACAAGATCACCATGATCTTTGCCATATATATTTTATTAGATATAACCAGTGTATTTTTTCCAAAACACATATAAGAAATCCAGTAATGCTCTCGATTTGAACTATTTTTCTTACCTACATGAAGGGGAAAATGACGTATCAGTTAAAAATATCACTGTTAAAGAAATTTTTATGACTTTTGAAAGTCTCGATGCTGGCAAAGGACCTGGTCCTGATGAAATACCTCCATTTTTATTGAAAAAAATAGCAACAAGTTTTGTTAAACCATTGTTTTGGCTTTACAATTTATCTCTCAAAACAGGTGATTTTCCAAAAATTTGGAAGAAATCATTTTTAGTTCCAATATTTAAATCTGGCAAACGGTCAGATATTAAAAACTATAGAGGTATTGCAATTATGTCATGCATTCCTAAAATGTTTGAAGCAATTGTTAACCAGAAAATATTTAACCAGGTTAAGCATCGCATTTCAAATAATCAACATGGTTTTTTTAAAGGTCGGTCAACGTCTACTAATCTGTTGGAATTTGTAAACTTTTCTATTGAAGCAATGGATAGAGGTAATACCGTTGAAACCTTATACACTGACTTTAGTAAGGCCTTTGACAGAGTAGACATTCCCTTACTTCTTTTTAAATTAAAACGTTTAGGTATGACAAGTACACTTTTAAAATGGATTGGATCATACTTGACAGAAAGAACACAGATGGTCCGCTTTAAAGGAAAAATATCTTCGCCAGTTAATGTTACCTCGGGAGTTCCACAGGGATCTCATTTAGGTCCTTTATTATTTATTTTATTGAAGTTTGTGTTAAATCGTTTAAATGTGCTCATATATGCTGACGATATGAAACTGTACATGGAAATCTTTGACAATTCTGATTTTTTTTTTTTTTTTTATCTAGTTCGTTTATTTGGAAGGCTCAATCGCGTTAGCTTTACGGAGCCGATAATTCATTGTTCACTGTGTGTAACAAAATTCACTTAATTCTATGTCTAGTAGGAGTTGGGCCGATTACTCGCGGCTTACTCGAGGTTAGAAGGGTACATTTTCGAAGGATAGGATCAGGGGAGGAGCTTGAGGTAGGGTTTCGTTGTCTCATCAGAGCGTTGTCGCCAGTATGAACGGTAGTGCTGTTCTAGCTTCGTCCGGAGTTTTACCGGCTATAGTGGGTGACCAGTGGGCGACGATGAGACTCATCGAGACGGGGGGACAAGACAAACAAAAACTAATAAAGAGAGACAAAAGACAAAAGGAATTAAATTCTTATACTAGACATTTGAAGAAAGACATAAACGGACTGCATATAGCAGAGATCACGGGTTGCCAACACGTCTCTGATAGGAACATAGGGTTGTCTTCCTTGGGCCTCGAGGGTATTCAAAAGTCGCTCTCTGGCGGCGTCATTATCCGTACATTGCCAAACTGCGTGTTCGATGTCATCGTAACCGTTTCCACACCGACAGATGTTGCTGTCCACGAGGTTTATTCTATTGAGATGAGCATCTAGCGAGTAGTGGTTGGACATAAGTCTACTCATCACGCGAATGAAGTCACGACTTAAGCCCAAGCCTTTAAACCACGCTCTCGAAGAAACATTAGGAATAATTGAATGTAACCACCGCCCAAGATTTCCAGTGTCCCAATCGGTTTGCCAACTCGAAAGGGTACTCTGACGCACTAAATGGTAAAATTCATCGTGTGAAATTTGCCTGTCATACAATTCGCCTTCCTGCGCGCCCACCTTTGCGAGAGAGTCCGCCTTCTCATTGCCTGGGATTGAGCAATGTGAGGGGACCCATACAAAGGTAATCATATATGATCTTTCGACCAGCACACACATCTGCTCCCTTACCTTTGAAAGGAAATAAGATGAGTGCCTACTTGGTTTCATCGACCGAATAGCCTCAATGGACTATGAGACTATCCGAGAAGATGAAGTAATGGTCTGCGGGCATGTTGGACATCATCCCCAATGCGAAGTTGATTGCTGCCAGCTCAGCAACAAAAACGGAACAAGGTTCCTGAAGTTTGCGGAAGGCGCTAGAGTTTTCATTGAAGACACCGAAGCCAGTGGATCCATTGAGACGGGACCCGTCTGTAAAATATCTTTTCATGCAATTGACTTGTTGGTACTTTTCAGTAAAAATACGCGGAATAATAATAGGTCGAAGTTGATCGGGAATCCCATGAGTTGCTTGTTTCATGGTCAGATCATATTCAATTGAGGAACTGCGATTGGTGAAGTGAGCACGGTCTGGAGTGACAATTCTGATTTGCTACATTTTAAAAATGAAATTGATGTTTTCTACAACTGGTGCGTTAAAAGTCTGCTGGATATTAATGTTAAAAAATGCAATATTATATCATATTCCAGAAAAACCACTACTCTAGATTTTACATGTACTCTAGGAAACCAGCTGGTTGTAAGGTGCGATAAAATTAGGGACTTAGGAGTAATTCTTGACTCGAAGTTGACATTTGTAGATCATGTGAATACCACAATTCACAAAGCAAATAATATGTTGGGATTCATAAAAAGATTTAGTTATCATTTTAAAGACCCATATACCATCAAAACACTTTATATAGCTTACGTGAGATCAATTCTCGAATACTGCAGTGTGGTTTGGGCTCCATACCATGAAACTTATATAAATCGTATGGAATCAGTTCAAAAACAGTTTTTGTTATTTGCTCTTAGGAAACTAGGCTGGACTTCTTTTCCCCTTCCTTCTTATGAGTCCCGTTGCATGTTGATAAACATTGAAACACTTAAGAAACGAAGAGAAATTTCCATGATTTCCTTTGTCAATGATATTATCTCACAACGCGTAAATTCAGAAAAAATATTAGCAAGATTAAATTTTTACGTACCATCACGCATGTTAAGAACTCGAAATGTATTTCAACTGTCACCTCACAGAACGAATTATGGTAAAAATGGACCAATTAATAGAATGATGAGAGTGTATAATAATTATTGTGAGCATATAGATCTAACGATGTCTAAAGATACAGTAAGGAGAACACTAACTGCTAGGATTTCATCTCGTTAAGTTTAAAACAATTTTTATTTTTTAGATATTTGTATATGCAGTCTACATTTGCTGACAATTTCAAATAAAACGTATGTTTTAAAATAGTAATAAGGCAACAGCACTATTGTAAAACGGTCTACACTGATTGACGACAAATAAATAAATTTACCAGCATAATTTTAATTATTTCCTCCTCCTCCTCCTCCTCCTCCTCCTCCTCCTCCTCCTCCTCCTCCTCCTCCTCCTCCTCATCCTCCTCCTCCTCCTCCTCCTCCTCCTCCTCCTCCTCTCCTCCTCCTCCTCCTCCTCCTCCTCCTCCTCCTCCTCCTCCTCCTCCTCCTCCTCCTCCTCCTCCTCCTCCTCCTCCTCCTCCTCCTCCTCCTCCTCCTCCTCCTCCTCCTCCTCCTCCTCCTCCTCCTCCTCCTCCTCCTCCTCCTCCTCCTCCTCCTCCTCCTCCTCCTCCTCTCCTCCTCCTCCTCCTCCTCCTCCTCCTCCTCCTCCTCCTCCTCCTCCTCCTCCTCCTCCTCCTCCTCCTCCTCCTCCTCCTCCTCCTCCTCCTCCTCCTCCTCCTCCTCCTCCTCCTCCTCCTCCTCCTCCCTCCTCCTCCTCCTCCTCCCGATGTGAACGGTGGTAGGGGAAAATAAACTTCGGCCTAATCGCCCATTCCCGGCCTATCGAGCACAAAACATCCAATATATCTATGATTTCGGCGTGAACGTGTCAAACAAACATTTAGTACGATGCTTCTATTAAATAGCTTCAATAACGCAAAATAAGATCTCGAAAACAAAAGGCGCACATGAAGTGTACAAAATGCGCACGCGAAATCACTTTTCTTTCCGTTCGATAGGCCAAAGAGAATCCCAATGGCGGTTCAATGGCTTATAGGCCCAAGAAAACCCGCAGACCAAGTTGAGCCGCCAGAAGCAGTTTTGTAGCAGAGCTACATATATGGAAAGGTAAATAAATTTGGAAGCCATCTGTAATAATTACATTTCTTTAGATGCTAAACTACGCTAGATTAAGAAAGACTAAGTGCGGGTTGTGCTTAATAGGCTGGAAATGGGATAGTTTACTCTATGTACGTATGCAAAGATACTTGCGACTGTGACGCTAAAAGTTTGACAGCTAGGAGTCCAGCAAACCATTTATGTTAGCTGAATTTTTCGGTAAAAAATATCGTTTGCTTTTTTTCAGTAAAGCATTGCTTTGCTGATCATGATCCTGCAATCCGTTTTACTGAAATATAAATCTCAAATTTGGTGTGTAGACCCTATCTAGGTCAGATCATTCCAAGGATCATTCCATTATTATATGTTCAATATCATATATACCATGCATTACAGCATAGATAAGTATATTAATATAACTTGAAGCGTTTGGTACGATTTGTCCAAGCATCCTGCCTTTATTTAAACTCGAATCATTTAACATAATCATCTTTGAGGCAAATGCAATGCATTAAGCCTAGCCGTTTTGATGCTTGTGTCATATCTTAGATATGCTACAAACATCAATGTTCGCAAGATATATGTTTGAGGGCTATTAAGGATTTTCCAGGGTGCTATCTCGTACTTGGCTGCGTTTGTATTAGATTAGTAATTTTGTTTAAGAATCACTGAAAAAAAGCTTATTTTCTTGAGTTTTTTTATATCAATTTGGGCTATTTTTAGAAAAATCAAAATGTAATTTTTTTGCCGGCGGCGGTATACTTCGCCTTAAAACCCTTTTTGACTCATTGAAACAGAGAACGGATGAAACATTAATGTACATAAATTGCATGCAACTTTAGCCGAAGTTGACCGAGAAGGGGCGTGTATGTTGTAAGGCCAGCAGGTAAATCCCTGCTACCACAAAAATAGGGCTCAGAAATGGGCCTGATGAAAAAGACTATAGCAATTGGTAGAATGCAAATACGTGCGGAACACCGTTTAACTCGCAACAAGACAAGTACAGTAATTTTCATATTTTTGAAACTCCTTTCCACAGTTTTTCGCGTCCCCAATTGGTTAGTTAGTTTTCTTTATTAACGAGACTTTAGCCGTGGGTGTCCGAATTGGAAATATTTCACCATTTTATAGGCTAGCTTGAATTTTAATCGGTGGAATTTCTGGAAAACCGTATTGAAGAAGAATAAAAATATGTTGAAAAATGGACTGACAAAATCTGATAATTACTGTATTTCATTTCCACCAATCATACATCAATTGTCGATACCACAAAACAAACCAATTGAGTTTTTTTTTTCAAAAACTATTCACTAGAATCGTAAGCCTCCTTCTTAGAAATTCATTCACCCAAGCAAGCGTTTTCCTCTTTGGCAACTCCTCCACTCTTCCACAGTCACCGCCCTCCTACATACGAGATGAGATAGCAGGAGGGCAAAATTGACATTCGAAACCACAGAATAATATTCTTGGTCACAACGTAGGCAGGAGTGAAGCCAAGAAGGAGAAATGTAATTATATCGCCTCCGCTTTCTTATTATTCAATTATATGGGCAATAAAACCAAATCGTATCAACCTGAAAGGTCCGAGTCGTATAAGTTCCTCAGCTAGTCAGTAGTGTTCTTTCCTTCCTTGCACGAATCGGGATAGCACACTTGACAAGCGCTAAAGAAAAAAAAAAAAGGCAACGGTAAAGCGGCAATCGAATTGATTGGATTGTGTGGCATTCGCCGATAAAGTGGAATTTGTTCCTATCAAAAGGTTTCATGTTTTCAGCTATCTTCCTGTATCAGGATTGATTTTTTCAAGCTTCTTTGTTAAGACCAAGTTGTGTTGTTTGCATATTTAAACATGTATGACATTGAATTCCTGGCAGGTTATACCTGTATTTACATGTTCCATCCGATTTTCACTGTTGATAGGATCAGCTTTTCCACTACTGTTCACTAGAATAATGTTCAAGGTGTGTCTTTTCATAGCTGAAAGTCACAAAATATTTTTGTTTAATATTCATAACTTTCATTAAGCTTACAGTAGTTTTGTGTGAAATGCAATTTTTATAGTTTAAATTTTTTATCGATTACAATTATGTTTTTCAACACCTTGAATTGCATGTCTCTTTCTATTCCAAGGTGACCTGGCATTATTGTTTAGGATATGTAATAAACCAAGTAATTCAATGGTAGATGAAAATGTTACATTTGTCTCCCCCTTTATTAATCGGCAATAGGATCGAAGTTTTCCATCTTGAAGGAAATTTGTTCCATTGAAACCTAGGGGTTGAATAGTTTTAAATGAGGGAGAACAGTCCTTAATGCACCCCTGGGTAAAATGCCCACTCATAGAAAAACAACGATAACTTTCCTTCAGATTCATTTTCCGGGTAACGGATTGTGTTTGTTTTCAACTGAAGGTTTCGCAAATAATTTCTGATCATAAAATGATAAATTGATCTACTGATTCCTTTAAAAAATTGCATTTTGTTCCAAACATGACGGAGTTGTTAAGATCATCGACTGCATGTTAAGCTTTTAACAGTTTTACTTCAGTTTAACATTCTATTGAGACCTTATTTCAGATGTAAATTAAAGGAATACTCATTTGAAACACCTCATGCTTTTGCATTCTCTCTTTGCAGGGGTTATGGTTTGTCTACCATGCGGTGCATTTTACCGCAATGTTGTGGTGCGTTTTAGCCATTGTTAACGTGAGTCTTGCACCATGAATCAGGCGGGTTGCCCCGCATTTTGGAACTGATTTATAAAATACCTTGAAAATCATGAAACATCATCGTTTTGTAGTTCGTAATCACTCAATCTTCGTAGAGAACATGGTAATGAACCATACACCATTACTTTTTCCTTGAGTTTAACTTCCATACGCCAGAAATTGACGATTTAACGGTGCGTTTTGCACCATCTTACCCTTCTAATGGCTTAAGCATAGCGCTCGAGCAGTTTTCCAACATAGATGAAGGAATCCCATCGTGCGAATGTGTTTGTTTGTTTGCACTTCCATGCTGAAAGCTGCTCTAATTATTCCAACCAGTTGAATCGTCAAAAACTGTTGTAAATCGTTTTCAAATCGCGTTAAGCTTCTCAGGTGAGTGTGCCTTTCTCGGCAACCGGTTCTCTTCGGTAGACTTTTCATTTTAAACACGTGACAGACTTACAGTGGTTCCTAAGTCTTCTATAGGACGAAGCAATTGTTTGCGCGTAAATCATTAGTTTTACGTTAATAGTGTTGCGGGGAAAACTTTCCATTTGTTCTAGTCAATATTATGATGTAAGTGAAGTTAGAGTCGCAGTGGTTTATGGCTAGCCAAAACCTCAAAAATGTTTCGCAAACCTAAATCTAAATTTTTATGGAATTTCGTCGAAAATCGATTATTCTATTGACGTTTTAGTATACCGTTACCAGCAGTTTCCGGTAAATTTTAATTAAGCTTAATTTTAATGCTTTGCTCCACTAACGATAGAAAGATTGCTCGTGTTGATTTAACCAGTAGTAATGTTCCTGAGCATTTTTTACATCACATGGATAGAAAATATTATGGTCCATGGTTATGGCATTAAAATTGCACGTGCACGTTTTCAATTTAACCCGTTAACGCCTAAGTTGTTTTTGACTTCCGACAATGCGCGATTTTTCAGGAGTAACCCAAGGATTATTCTCACATTATTTGAAAACAAGATGATAAGGATATTCCAAAGATCATTCTAGTGATATTGAAAACATAATTTACGTTCCTAATTTCTGTTAAGACATGATAAATGAAAAATGCTGATCTATAAATAGATCACTGGGCGTTAATGGGTTAATTTCGTTAAAACACAGATTTTGTCAAATGTTTCAGGCTAACAGTTTGCAACATAAGTGCAAAAAAAAACTTAGACTTTTAAATTGCACTGAATTACATATTTGCGCGATTCACATTTTTTGTTGATATATTTCAATCCAGAATCATTAATACATTTCCAATTAAGGACTGTTCATTAATGAAAGTAGACACCTGTTTCTGAAAGCAAAATATTTATTTTCGAACTAATTCAAAAGTTTACTTTATATAAATGAAACTCAACATTCATATGACTGATTTCTCGTGAGTTTGAATGTTAACTTCTCATTTCTGAAGAACACTCGGACTTTTCTCTAGATACCGCCCATTAGCTTCTGCACAACTTTCTACTTAACTTTTCGTTGTGCTACAGACCAAATTCTCTTGAAGCAGTCAACAGAGCTTGCTTCTCTTCCATGTTTCTTAAGATGCCGTTTAATTATTGTATCTTTCGATAGGACGCAGTTCAGGACAATTTGGGGGATTTTGGAATTTTTCAACAAAATCTACTTGTTCCTCCTTGAGCATCTTCAACGTAGCAGAAGCATAGTGAGCAGATGCCAGATCCGGGCAAAACAACACACTTAGAAAAAATCATGTAAATTTAGGTGCTCTAAGAGTGACATATACGAGCGCCAATTTTGACATAAATTTGAGTCATAACAGACGCGAAATATAGTCCAATCAAACGTACTTTTCGTCGAGCAACGAACTTTTCAGTCTCGGAGCACTTAAATTTAACATGACATGTTTGTTTACGTCTCACCTTTTATGTCAAAGACGAATTCCGTCACGTGTAAAATTAGTTATTTCTAAGTGTGAATGGAGGATCCGTATGCTTTCGGTGGATGGGTTAGAAGCTAATTTTTGATGCATTCTTTTCTGTAATTTTCACCATTGATTGTGCCCGTTGTGAATTACGAAGAACTCAGGAGCAAATGGCTTGCCACACCAAAACATTTTTTTTTTTCAATTTTTCGGTTCGGATGTATCGCACATAATCAGGCACATCTGACCTCTCCTCAGCGTTGAAAAATTGCAGCCCGAGAAGTGTACTGGTATCCAATTTGACGTACGTCTTGCCTTCCACCAAAATTCACCGGTTCGGCTTTTGAAGGAGAACGTCATATAAGTTCCGTGCCCGTATTTTCGAAGAAGCTTTATGTGAATCCGTCCTTTTGGGTGCTTTTTGCTTCTTGTAGGTTCTGATATTGTTACGTTTTTTGATATTCTGCACAGTTTCGACGCTAATGTCCAATTTTTTGGCAATTTCTCGAACGGAACACGGTTTATGCGATTTCAAAAGGTGTACTGATGCCAGCTCCTTTTTCTGGTTTGCGCCCAGATTTCGGTAAATCTTCATTAGAAAACGTTTCTCCAAACTTCTTAACAATCTTGAATTAACTCACTGTAGATTTACTGCACTTCACGCTTTTTGCCGAAACGACCACTTTTCGGAAAACCATTTGTGCAGAATTAATCTGCGAGTTGATAAGCTGATCCGACCCATCGTTCGAAATTTCTCACTTTTTTATTTTATTTTTCAGGTGTGTTGCCAAAATAAACAATGTTTTTACACACTGAGCGAAAATTCACAATTTTTCGTTTCGTTTTAACCCTAAACCAATGATAAACAGGTGTCCACTTTCTTTAATGAACAGCCCTTATGTACTCCATATTTGTATTTTTGTTTTCAAAGCAAGCTCCATTCAATAGAAGTTGTAACTTTAGTTTTCATGATCAAAAATGCCATCTTTATTATCGGAACTTGTGTTTGGCGGACGGAGATTGAACTTATCCAAAAATTTAAACTGAACATTGCATTGGGTCCTAGATGGCATTGACGGCTTATCTTCTTCTTTTCCTTTATTTAACGTCGGTCTCTGTTCCGCAATCTAGTGCCAATCACCGACGGACATCGATTGCCATCCATTGACGGCAACCGAACGTGCAGGAAGGCAGCTTCCACACCTGCGTAGGATATCGCACCCATTCACAACACACATGGGCCGGGACCAACGGCTTTACTTCCCTTCCGAAGGAAGACGTGACCAGAGATTTTTATGCCTCAGAAAAATCCCACCGACCTCGGCTGGGATTGAACCCAGACCCACTGGGGTGTTAGAAAGCAGTCACGCTTACCACTACACCACCATCTTCGTAAACCTACTCTTTGCATCCTCACTGTCATGTTAAGACATTCCCAGCTAATTTCAGTACACACAGCGGTGAAACAAGATATTATCTAGCATTTTATACGACAAACACGGCAAGAAAGGATCCATGAGGAGAATCGGTCAATGTTGCTGGGGACCTGATGCATTGTTCAGCTTGAATTGGAAAACAAATGAGGGTAGTGTGAGTGAAGAGATGTCATGGATGTTGGTAGGTTGAGTGAATGATTCATGCTTGGGTGACTTCTCACGCAACATTCTCTTCATCGACTTTCTTTTGGTTTATCATGGCAAAATAAACGTATTTCTCGCTATACTCGCAGCACAGTTCGGCAGCAGATGATGTTAGCTTGTGCGTGAAACAACACACTTGATGGAAAATTCATTTACATTCACGTTGTACGCAAAGGTGAGGGCTAATGAGGAGAGTCGGTCAGCGATGATGGACCCTTTTTCGTGTTACGTATTGTGTTTGTTAGTTAGCGTGTTGCCAACTAAGCAGGCTATTCAACCTGTATATTAAAATAATTATCTATTTTTCAGCCTACGTCTGGCCTTTTAAAAATATTACATGTTAATATATTATATTATTTTATTTGCTTAACAGTACGCAAAATAATTTATTTTTAGTTTCAGGAATTCCTTTCAATGGAACAAAATTCATTGTCGTGAAGCAGGATCTTGCCTCCATATTATTATATTAAACTTCTTTCGGTTGCTCTGCTACATTTTACTCTTCCTTACTCTATCTCTCCCTAACTGGATGACCTCTTCAATATTAATATATATTTATTATTAATACTATACATTTCATTTAATAAATTGTATTCCTGCATCTTTTTATATTGATATATCAGGTTATACTATTCATTTATATCATTCATAAATTTCAAACAATACAATATTAGTTGCTCTCACTAATTACTTGGAATGCCCAAATTAATGCTACATCCATATAAATGCAAAGAGGGCGTTTTGCTTCAGTGGGGCGTTTTATACACTCTTACCCAAATTCTGTTTCGATGAAAGATGTGTAAATAACTGGACTGGAACTGAGTTCAGACCTTGTGGGGTGTGTCACGTTTGTGCCTTTGATTCATATTTAGTTCCGTTGAAAAAGTAACTTCAAACTTTTTCCGACATTTTTGGTTTACAGGCCCACTCTGCTGGTGAAGGTGGAATTTTCTTACGAGAACACCTTCCATCGCTTTTCAAAGAAACCAACGAAAAGCGCAAAAGAAAACTCGACGTGAGTACTGCTACAGGAGAAATACTGCCATTCTCCTCTGGAAGCACTTTTCCAATTGTAGTTACACACGAGTCAGGAACGGTTGACGAACATAAATCTGTATGTGGGTGTATATGTTTACATGCCACTGTACAGTTTGCTGCCATCGATTCCTAGAGTTTCAAGAGTGATTGAGGGGTTCAAATCAATATAATAATGGAGCTTACCTTCAATCAACTCGTTAGATTCGGTTCCACCAAATTGATGTTTATTCAATACGAAAATGTGTTCTCATTGCAAAAACGGGTATAGCGATGGTCGGCTGCTCTTATTTTTTATGTATGACCAACACACTCAATGATTGATAGAATCGCCATTGCGTATCGATGCATATTATCAGCTTTGCCCTTTTCTCTGGGTGATATCGTATGCGGAGTGTAAGATGTCATCCTTGGTATCGGGAAATTTTAAGTGAGAAACCATAAGAAGGGATTTCTTTTCAAATAAATCTGCAGCATCTCATCCAACCTTTATACCTATTTTCAGAACAGGGGTAAGTGGGTAATATAGCTCTATTCATGCTTCAAGTTGTATATTCTCAGCAGTAGCGTTGAAGATAACCACCCATATTCTCGTTTTCGTTCAAACCGTTCTTCCATACAAAAATAAAACATTTGTTTGGAAAATACGGTTCTAACTTGTTACCGAATATGGGTGAATGTGAAAATAATGTTGATGTATTAAGTATCGCCTACAAAAAACCAGGCATTGGCTAATCGCACAGTTAATAAAGTTATTATAATTTTAGATGTGTTACTCTAAAATTATCTCGTATTCAACGCATGATTCGAATTATAGTCATTTGGAAAATCAAAGTAATCAAAAAGCGGAGAATAGAACAACTATGAACATAATGATCATTTCAAAACTTTGCACCGCGCGGTATAGGAGTGAATTCATAAAATGCTTTTATTTTGCGAATGGATTTTTGTTTTCAAATCTGGTTACTGCTACGGCTGATAATAATTGTAGATTAGACAATATTAATTGTTTTCGTGATATAAAGAGCTCAGTGACCTCGTGGTAACCATTTTCGCTTACTGTGCAGAAAAGCATGGGTTCCATTCCAGCGATGCAATCAAACGACCACATCACTTAGGGTCACATTGCGGAATTCGAATCGATATTTTTTAGATTCGAGCATGATGAATCAAATGATCGTGTTGATCATGAGATATTGCTTGAACAGCTTGAAAGACTTGTTCAGATAATAACTAACGGATCGGAAGCTCATTTTAAAGATTAGAAGTGAATCCTCTGACTAACTTATCAGCCTAAGGCAACTTAGGCCCTTTATTGTTTACTATATTCATCAATAAGCAATCTAAGGCACTGTCTTCCGGTTGACGGTTCTATGCTGATGATGTCAAAATGCTGTGACCTCCATCCCCATGCCCAAGGACGATTACTTTTATTTTATTCTGTGGACTACGAATTTTAATTTTTATGTTCTATGTATGCTTCGCTTTCTAAACTTTTTATATAGTGAATTGATACGGAAACTGTCTCAGTAATTCATAGAAATATAGCCTGATAACAAAATTCCACGAACATTTTCAAGGTGGAGGAATAATATAAAAAAAATATATTCTTACTTTAAAATCTCTTATTTTTTAATGATGATAACTTCAAAGTAAACTCTTTCCGTTTTTATGTTAAGGCTCACACACATTGCATGTGTTATTAATACATTGCGACAAACTGAATGCAAAAACAAATTACTGATACTCATACTGACGAAATTTTACCTTAAGCTTAGAATTCTTTTAACATGTTATTTTTTTCTGACGCACAGAAGAGGGGCTCACAAAAAAATCAGGGTATTGGACTAAATCATCATTGTGCTATTAGAGCTTTGGATAACAGAAAATTTTCGGAAAATTCAAGTTCAAAGAAGTCCGGTTACTCATACTAAATATCATACCAATGACTAAATAGTGTAATAACAGTCCGCCACCGTCATATAATTGGTAGCCAAAATTACCCGCCGAAAAAAATCTTCAATCCTAAACGTACAAGTTTCGAAACCATGTTTGAGAAACGTTTTTCGTCTCGTTTATTACATTCAATCGCAGTAATGATCATGTTCAAGCGTTGTTCAAAATAAATACAGTCATGTTCGGTACTAGTGGCTACTGCCGACTAACCGGTCGTTCTATTTAGTTTCACAATACCTCTCTGCCCGCAGATTGCTCCATCCACGAGAAACGGTGGATTGCTTTGTTATACCACGGTCTAATACTTCAACAGAAGAGATAGAGAAAAAGCATTCGATGAAGTAATAATGAGTCAAGAGGTTAAAAATGCGGAATGTAGGCGTATTTTTCTTCGGAAATTATAACCGCTAAAGCAAGCAATACCAAAGTTGCTTCCAGTCATGGACTACCCATCAAAGGCCCTCACCGTACACGGCAGCGGCGGCGGTGTGGTGGTAGCATTAGCATATAATTAATCAATTATTCTATCAATATCGATTTAAAATGATTACTTGTACTCTCCCTTTCCTTGCTTTCCTCCTGCTGCTTACTAGTTTCACGAACAATTCAATAAACAACAAAAAAATCTTGGAAGTTTTTCTGTTGGCTGGTCAGTTGTAGGTACCTTCGTGAAACATTGTTGGTTTTCACCTTAGGAATATGAAATCGAGATTGAGTGTCAGTCATAAATCATATCTATCATTACGGTGTGGTGTATAATTTCAAGTAAGCTTGTTATGCGCAAAGACACACTTACTGGCAACTTTTTGTTCGAAATACGGATCCCAAGGTAGTCATGGTATGGTGTGATTTTACTTATATCCGATGACGAACGAACAATGAGCAAGTTTTATACCGGCTAGAACGTGCGATGATTAGGTGGCTTTGTTGAGTAATTTTATGCTTCTTTCAAGCATTTGTAGCATAATGTTATCGGAAAGATCTGGGGATAATAATTTCAAGTGGGCATTTTTTCCACGCAGTTTCTCAAATGTTTATTTAATAAGCTACCTTTGCGATGTCGCGTCATGGTGATACGTAAAACGAAGAAATGAGTTTACTTGCACACCACTCAAAGTTTGTTTGCAATTACGATTATAGTAATTAAGAGACATGCGGAATCGATGTTTACTGTAAGGTAATTATTTATAACATACATTATAACCAGTTGCGAATCACGATAATTTTAAATTTGAGAAATTTACAAACAATCTTCGTTTAGTTTCACTTTGAACATTTTAATAATTTTAATGTTGTACTTTACAATCATTGTTTTTTTTTCTATTTTCAGGTTTTCCACACCTCAAGCCTACATTTGGTTCCGGTGGAAGTCCATGTTTACCGGGTAAGTTCTAAAATGTGCCAATAAAACAATTATATTTAAGTCGAGTGAGGTAAAACCTTATATAGAATACCTATCTACAAACCAGATATCTTTCAATCTTTAACAAAATTAGGGTTGTGAAAATTCATTCCAGATAATAAAAAATGTTTTTCAAAATTTGAAATCATTAAATTTATTATTTCTATGATACAAGAAGAGTTTGTAAAGAATGCGTTTGACACATTAAACCTGTCCATTCCGCTGAGTCACAATCAGCGATTTTATCAATTATCAGTTACTCACTCACTCAGTGATTCGGAATAACTCTCACTTTTAAAATTCGTCATAACGATTAAACGCTTGCATGAATTTTTCTATATCGATATATTCCAGATATACTACATATATAACCTTCAACTAAGCATGCTTTAATACAAATCTCTCTCCCTTTACCTTTAATTACCAGCCACATTTGTCACGAAAATAAACCAAAGCTGGCAGCATAATTCCTTTTTACCTCTATAATGATGGGAAACATAAATGTTTTATTCTTTCGAAGAGATTTCAGTTTCTAAAAGATAATACACGAATTTATACAGATTTATGACATGCTCCATTTTCAAGTCCATGGCTGCTTGAAATCAAAATAAAAAACGAATGAAATTTCAAATCCTTCTTCCGATACAAGCACACTTTAAAACAAAAATGCTTGAACATATACCCATTTTACTCATTGAGAATTGCGTATTTGGGAAATCGGTGACAGTTATACTGAATAAAGCTGTAAAACCTGTAAAGCTCAACAGTAAACAGTTCTTAGACATCCAGGGATCTCTATTGATTGTGCTAATCATAGTAATTTGATCATATATTATATCTCTTCTTTACAAAAATTGCATTTAGCAATCACAAGTTTTGCCTTTAAATCGTGATTTCTGTAAAATAATCGTTATTTTTTAATATAAAATTCGATGGGTTTCTTATAATTCCCCTTTCGTTTTCAATCAATCAATTGCTATCGAATCAATATCAATATCGAAGACAACATATCAAGGAGTCTTGGATCGCTCCCGTTTTCTCATACGAAGGCACAATCGCTTCATTTGCCGAACGAATTTGTTAACAAAAACCCCAACCTCGGAAGAGAGATTTGTGTATTTGCTCATTTTTCTATGCGTTGCTTCCCCCTTCACTAAAGTGCAATGCTACTGTATCTGTCACTCATATTCTGGCAAAGCTGCCAGTCTTCTTGATGTGATGTCTTCGATAATAACTTCTAATAGGGGCTGTCCATTACGTACGTAGACAGTGTTGACGTAGAACTACGTCTTTGTCGACTAAAGGGTGATACGGTCAAAATTTGGTCAATATCAACTTGACGTATTTCTTTCAATTTTGCATTTAAAAAACCTGAACACCCCTCATTTTGAAGGTGTGTGTGTGTAGAATGTTGCTCCTATTTTGATTTTGGAATTCACTCTTCAGTTGTCAAAATGCCGTCCAAGCAAGAAGAGCAGCGTATCAAAATTTTGCTCGCGCATCGCGAAAATCCGAGCTACTCGCACGCAAAGTTGGCAAAATCGCTAAAAGTTGCCAAATCAACCGTTACAAATGTAATTAAAGTGTTTGGGGAACGTTTGTCGACAGCCAGGAAGTCTGGATCGGGGGGAAATCGAAACCGGAAGCCGCTGAGACGACAAAGAGAGTTGCCGGTAGTTTCAAGCGAAACCCTAACCTCTCTCTCCGAGATGCCGCAAATAAGCTGGGTGTATCGTCTACAACCGTGCATCGAGCCAAAAAACGAGCCGGACTATCGACTTACAAGAAGGTAGTGACTCCAAATCGCGATGATAAACAAAATACGACGGCCAAAGCGCGATCCCGGAGGCTGTACACGACGATGCTGACGAAGTTTGACTGCGTGGTAATGGACGACGAAACCTACGTCAAAGCCGACTACAAGCAGCTTCCGGGACAGGAGTTTTATACGGCAAAAGGAAGGGGAAAGGTAGCAGATGTTTTCAAGCACATGAAACTGTCAAAGTTCGCAATGAAATATCTGGTTTGGCAAGCCATCTGTACCTGTGGCTTGAAAAGCAGCATTTTCATAGCTTCCGGGACTGTCAACCAAGAAATTTACGTGAAAGAGTGTTTGAATAAACGTCTGCTGCCTTTCCTGAAGAAACACGGTTGTTCCGTACTGTTTTGGCCGTATTTGGCATCTTGCCATTACGGTAAAAAGGCCATGGAGTGGTACGCCGCCAACAACGTGCAGGTGGTTCCCAAGGACAAGAACCCTCCCAACACGCCAGAGCTCCGCCCAATTGAGAAATACTGGGCTATTGTCAAGCGGAACCTAAAGAAGACCAAAAAAACTGCTAATGGCGAGCAGCAGTTCAAGGCAAACTGGCTTTCTGCGGCGAAGAAGGTGGACAAGGTGGCTGTACAAAATCTGATGGCAGGGGTCAAGCGTAAGGCCCGGCAATTCGGATTTGGAAAAGCGGAAGCCTAACTGAATATTTTTCCCTTGACCAAATTTTGACCGTATCACCCTTTATACTAGGGTGCAAATCAAAAAATATGTGTGGTGAAATAGTGTTAGGTTTTGAACACTTGTAACTTTGTCATATATAGATGAAATTAAAATCCAAATATGCCAATCGATAGGATATTACATTACAAGTCTGCTGAAAGAAATATTTTATCAATTTTGCATTAAAAACTTTTGAAAAATGTTTAAATGATAATTTTATCACTGTTTTTATGAAAAAAAAAGTTTTCCCCAAACCCAGTCGTCATAATCGAGTATCACTTGGTTGCACATCGCTCTGCTTGAACCTGAAAAGATATAAAACAGCGCTGCTGTCGTGCCTCTGCTCATTTCCGCTTCGGACGGCGAGGAACTGGGTCCTGCAGTAAGCAGGAGCGATTCAGCGGTTAAAGGTGGATCACGGCATGATCACCTTGACAACCAGCGATGGGGTGGAAGCAGACTTGGGCCCGGTGCAACTAAGGGACTATTCATTAACTACATAGAGACTTTAGAGGGGAGGGAGAGGGGGTTTGGCAATTATCCACGGCCCATACAAATTAAAACAAAATGTATGAACAATTGCCTACGCAGGGTGAGGGAGGGGGGCAAGAATCCCTAAAAACTATCTACGAAGTTAATGAACAGCCCCTAATACGAAACGCGCAAAATCAACAATAAAATGTGTGATGAAATAGTGCCAGTTCCTATTGTACACACATAGAAAAATTAATGTAAATTTAGGTGCTCATCCTTTATGTCAAAGATGGATTCCGTCAAGTGTAAGATTAGGTATTTCTAAGTGTGTAGTCGATGTTGATGTCAAATTTAGTGCACATTGATCACAGCAAAATAGCTCAACATTGATCAACCCAATGTAGTTAAGTAGGGAATATTCTGTCAATTCTTAATAATTACATTAAATTTAAATACATTATCTCATGCGTAAGATGAACGCTGGTCTGATTATGCTAACACGAATTGTCGCGAGTTTTGAAATACTTGAAAAATTTAGGATGAAGTATAATAGTCAAAAATGTATGACATACATCAATTTTGCGTAGTTCTACGTTAGACTGCGGTTGTGTCTAGGACGCAAACCTTAAACCTTTTTAAAATTTGTATGGGCCGTGGATAATTGTCCCCCCCTCCTAAACTTTCTACGTAGTTAATGAACAGTCCGAACTGTGTGATGAAAATAGCTTGAAATGGGTTATTGCAAAAAAAAAACCAACTTGTTTTACATGCATTATAACATTTGATTATAAAATTATCCATCACTCTATTATTCCACTGAAGCACAAGTAATTGCTTCCGGTAGTTTATTTTTTTAGTTTTGGATCTCAGAGACACCGTATTCTTCTAAATTGATAATAGACGTTAAAAAACATTTTTACTCTCGTGAACATATTTTAAAACCATACATTCTCGGAACGTTCACGTGCCGTCGGCTTAATTCACTTGATTGTCGAAATTCATAACTAATTTTAAAGCTAAATAATACTAGTTGGTTGTACACATTGTTAACGACCCACAACCCGTAAAATTTTGTAAAACAATACCTCGGAAATCGGAAGAGCTGCTTCAGCCAAAATCCATTTACGACGTTTAAATGTATCAGTGTGTGCTGGGTCATGAAGTATGTGTGTATGAGTATCAGAATACAGATTACTCATCATTATCAAATTACCTCGAGTGCCTTCTATTAGGTAGCAATTTCCAGCTCAGTTAGACACAAATTAGATTCAGTGTGGCGACGACGTCCGAATCTGCTTTTCCTGGCCTGTTGTAACAACCCCTTCCCAAACAGTTCACCATCGACATACGACTGCTTTTGTGTGTAACCTACACATCATTAGAAGATTCCCCTCAAAAGTTGAATCATGCGCAAAATCGTCGTCTATATAATCTACCCTAGCGGTACAACGTTGCATCGATTGGAGGGGTTTCCCTTATATACTTATACGTTGCTACAGATTGTATATACATATAAAATACAAGTTCAAATTGCTCAGCAGTGCCAAGCACCGAACTCTCGAGTAGGTATAATGAGATTGTACAAATTGAGTTTTGCTCTCTTTACTTTTATTACGACCGTCGAGCTAGTTGAATAATTCCCAGACATGGAGTCGACTGCGAGACGAGCTACAATGGCAGGTTTCTTTCGTGATTTTTGCTTCCCCTTGCTTTGTTCGGTCAGAAAGGAGTTCTCAGTGTTTTATGTTTGCCATTCAAAATTTTGCGAGTTGAAAAAATATGGCTGATTATTACCGCAGCATTGCACGCTGACGACCATTTCCGTTCTAGAGAGCATTACAAAGTACTAATAATCTTAAACTGGTTCATATTGTATAGATGGTAGGCAACTTGTTCGAATTATATTAAGAGAAGGATTTAGTATGGCTGGTCTGACTTCCCTGGATGTTGGTTAATTGAATTATTAAATAAGTGATCATTGCAATGTAACTAAATAAAGTTTGAAGCGTGTTTCTGTTTTGTATTAAAAATTCGTACGATTAAAACATGAATTTTATGAGACATGACATGGGTTTTCAGAGCAAATCATGCGAAAACAGAATCTCCTCGAGCGCAATGCATCAATAATTGATGCATTAATTATTGTTCGGCCATGGGTTTAACAAACACTTGTTTATGTACAAGTTTTGATAGAAGTTCGATATTTAGCAAAAAGTAAATAATGACCAAATTGATGAAAACGGAACATAGCACATATTGTTGTTTGTTTTGTTATTTTTTTATGTTGGGGACTCAATGTGCTATGAGCTAACCGGAGCCGAAGAGCAGATTTTTTTTTTACATTTAGGGGGCTTGAGTTTTTTGACGTAGGACTCTTTCGGGAACTGTGCCAATCCAGGAAAATGCATCGAAAATTGGTCAGACCTTAAATGCTAATAACTTGGCCAATAATCAATGGATCTTTACTGATCGATCTTATATTTGGCTCTAGAATCGCTCCACTGATTAAATCGGTACCAAAGAATCGATCTTTGGTAGATCGATCTTTTGATTTTTTTTTAATACGTTGGTATCCCAAGAAATTCTTTTCCTTATAATATTCAAATAAATCACCGGCCAGGAATTTTCCTGTTTGGTTTCGTTTTCGGTCTCCGGGGTCGTCACGTCCATTTTCGCCACCTCTTCATGCAGCACCTCTATCGTTTCCACTGTTTAATGGCTGATGCTGTCCAACGATGCACACCCAGCCGCTACACTAGTGTACGTACTGCTATCAAACGAGCTGTTATTGCCTTGTGCTTCGTCCTTGCTTTATATCGCCTTGTGCTTCGTCCTTGCTTTTTATCAACGTTCAGTTGTTTTTCAAGCGACTGCTGCTGCTTCCGGGCTATCTGCTTGGATTTCTTCCGTTTTACATAGAAAGCATTCATCCTTATGCCCAGCGTAATATATATTCCTCTTCCGATTGATCGATTCCTCATCCATGTACACACTTCGCACACCTGTGTACATGTCGGGCCCATCTCCGTAGGGAATTTCTTCCGGATAACACGTTCTCCGTATTTTCCTGGCACAAACGTAAGATCATCATCTGATACCTCTGATACGATCTTATATTTGGCTCTAGAATCGCTCCACTGATTAAATCGGCAAAAACGTAAGATCACCATCTGATACCTCTGATACGATCTTATATTTGGCTCTAGAATCGCTCCACTGATTAAATCGGTACCAAAGAATCGATCTTATTGCCTTGTGCTTCGTCCTTGCTTTTTATCAACACAGTTCGAAAAAGTAGTGTAAATTTCTGTTACTATGATGCACATAAATGGAGCGTCACATATCATACAAATTCACATTACAGATCGTGTAAATTTATGAGTCATTTAATGAAATATTCTAAATATTGCATGCAACCATCCATCTTTGTAAGCAATATTTCTTGCAAGTTGCTAGTTTACGTTAAAAGGAAATTTACATGTTTCAATTTTAGCATGCATGGATATTTACATCACTATTAAAATTCATAATTATTTGGTGTGAACGTTCAGTTGTTTTTCAAGCGACTGCTGCTGCTTCCGGGCTATCTGCTTGGATTTCTTCCGTTTTACATAGAAAGCATTCATCCTTATGCCCAGCGTAATATATATTCCTCTTCCGATTGATCGATTCCTCATCCATGTACACACTTCGCACACCTGTGTACATGTCGGGCCCATCTCCGTAGGGAATTTCTTCCGGATAACACGTTCTCCGTATTTTCCCGGCACAAATGTAAGATCACCATCTGATACCTCTGGTGGAAAATCGTACACTCGCACTATTGAACGTTGCCTCCGCAAGCGACATCCCTACTTTAACTGCCTTTCCATTAGCAAAATGCAATATTAATTACTCGGGGCTATGCATCAGGGCATAATACAAGACAAAAACCTGCAATGTCACCTGGAGTTGCATCCAATGCTTTCACGAAATTGGCATGGTGAACTTTGCGCTTCCATTTCCAATGGCGATGGCAAAGGGCACTGACCGAGCTGCAGGCAGTGAACAAAGTGCACTAAAAGAATAACGTGACCGAGTAAACAACTTTCGATTGTTCGATCGACACCGAGAGATACCAGTGCAGTTTTGTTATTTTGTGAACCACTAAAACTTAGTGCACGGCAAGCATCGTGAGATTAGTTATAAACATATACTGTGCGGTGCACATGTAAACGGAAGTAGGTTCAGGAATAGCAACCAATTCTCGACCAATAAGAAAGTGGCCGGGTGTTATGGCAGATGGTTCATGGGCGTCTAACGAGTTAGCGAAAAGTGGACGTGAATTGAGTACTGCTTCTATCTGCGTGAGAACAGTGTAGAATTCTTCGAAATTGAGAGAAGCATTGGTCAGAATTTTACGCAAATGGGTTTTTGTACTCTTCACCCCAGCCTCCCACAATACTCCAAAATTGGGTGACCGAGGTGGAATGAATTTCCAAACAATTTCGCGGGCACAACAGAACTCATTGATTTTTCCTTTCGCTTGATCATCACGGAACATCAAAAAAAGTTCGTGAAGATCGGATTTAGCACCAGCAAAATTTGTGCCATTGTCGGAATGTATTTCTTCCACTAGTCCCCGACGGCTGACAAAACGCTGTAATGCAGCTATAAAAGCTACTGACGACAAGTCGGAAACTAATTCCAAATGAATTGCTTTGGTAGCAAGGCAAATGAAAATACAAATATAGGCTTTTGTTCGAACGGTTTTTCGTAGACCGACCTTTATGAATATCGGGATCGTCAAAGGTTTCAAGGGAGCAATTCTTGATTTACTGCATAGCAACGAAATTGTTACATCGGTATCAGAAACAACTCTCAAATAAACAGCTGCTCCGTAAGCACGGTTGGAAGCGTCAGCGAACCCATGTATTTCGACGAATTTAACGTCCGTCAATCCCACGTAGCGGGGAATCTTGACCATATCAATATACTTCAACGAATCTCTAAACGTAAGCCAATACTGCAGAACTTCACCTTCCAATGAGTCATCCCAACCCAAACCATCTTTCCACAAACACTGCATGATTTCCTTTGCCAAAACAATCACCGGAGCAATAAGACCCAAAGGATCAAATATTCGAGCTATCTCAGAGAGGACAACTCGCTTGGTTGAGATAGGCGACGACTGTAACTTCAATTCGCAATGGAAACGGAAAATATCCTCATCTGGATCCCATAATAGACCCAAGGTTTTGATAACCTTGTTGACATCTGAATCCTCAAACTCTAAGAATCTTTCTCGGTCTTCTTCAGGTACAGTATCGAGTATGGCTGGGTCACTTGCACACCATTTATGAACAGGGAAGCCTCCAGAGTTCAACAAGTTTGTCAACTCCAAACGAAGATCCTGATACCACGTCATCCATATAAACATCCTCTTCTAAAACCTTGGAAGCTATTTGAAAATGGTGAGATTCATCACGGGCTAACTGCAACAATGTTCGTGTGGCCAAGAATGGGGCACTGGCTGTTCCATAAGTAACGATTGTCAACTCTAGGATCTGAAGTGGGTCATCAGGGTTTTCCCTCCAATAAATCCTCTGAAGGGGAGAATGATCCTCAGCTATCTTGATTCGCCTAAACAATTTTGAAACATCAACCTTTAATGCAAAACGGTGTGTACGGAACCGCAGGTTTAGTGCAAAAATGTCAGGCTGAACTGTCGGACCAATCATCAAAACATCATTGAGAGATGGACCAGTTGTTCGAGCCGAGGTATCGAAGACAACTCTTAAACGGGTGGTGGAACTACTTGGTTTGAAGACCGCATGGTGAGGTAAATAGTGAACCAACTTCCCAGGGACGTCATCTACCTCGGAAACTTCCTTACAATGGGACAATGATTTATACTCGTTGATGAAATCAACGTAAGCACCTTTCAAATCGGCATTCTTGCTGAATCGATGCTCTAGAATGAAGAAACGCTTTAGGGCCAACGATCGGTTATTACTTAGCTCACTTACAGATTCCTTCAACGGAAGGTGGACAGTGTAGGTACCATCAGGGTTTCGAACAGAAGTGGAACTGAAAAGCTGCTCACAATCTTGCTCCTCCTTAGATACGACATCCGCATCCTCAATGGACTCGACAGACCAAAATCTTTCCATACATTCTGATAGCGGACGTAGTGTGGCTGCATAGCAATGCTGATTCTGATCAATATCCTCAGTACCACCAGCAACAACCCATCCCAGACGGGTTTCCTTAAGAATTGGACAATCATTACCCAACACTAACTGTCCGGGTAGCATCAAGTGGAAGAAGAGTTTAATTCCGATCAAGAGATCAACTTGTCCGGGGATGTGGAAGGAAGGATCGGGGGAATACTCCAAGAAAGAACATCCAATTTTCTACTAGGGATAGGGCCAGTCACCACATTGGTGACCAAACATTCAATCTGGGCTTCATATTCCATACAACGAGAACGGAACGAAAGCTTTACTTTTTTGTCCAACACTGATCGTTTACCAGTTGCTCCGACGACTTCAACATGGGTGGGAACTTCGTCGATTTCCAAACACTCAATCAAGGAACGGGAAACTAAATGTAGTTGGGAACCACAATCGAGGAATGCACGGCAGGGATGCGGATTTCCACGGCTGTCAAGAACATCAACCATGGCCGTTAGCAAAAGCGTGCCATCCGACAAAGGAACCTTATGAATTGAGTTGGACGATCGATGAAACACTTTCAATAAGAGGAATAACTTGGGAACTTGAGACAACTTGGTTTGGTTCAGGCTGGGGATTCAGACCTTCAACTATGGGTTTAGGGTTATCAATGGGCCTTGAACTATCAACGGGCTTTGGATTCTTGGGCTCTGAAGTAGAGTGTTGTGTCTACATTGACACTCCTGGCAAGATTTTCCTGAAGGGCATTTTGAAGCAAGGTGGCCCTTCCGCAAACAATTGAAACAAAGGTTAAGTTCTCTTACCTTAACTCTCCGCTGGGGTACCGTCAAAGAAACAAACCTGTCGCACTTAAAATTGGGATGATTTGCACTACAGACATCACATTTCACTTCACTATTAGCTACGGGTGTAGCCATAGCGAATGACTTTGCTGGTTGGGGTTTTGAGTAGGGTTTCAGGTTTGACACCTTCGATGACTTCGGTTGGCTAACTTCGCAACGTTCCAACAATGAACATCGCTCCTTCAAAAACTTGATGGTATCATCATACGTTGGAATCTCCTTATGGGGAATGGTCACTTCCCACTGCTTTCTCGTTTCCGGATCCAGTGCACCGGATAGGACGACAATAACGAACCTTTCGGAAACTCATTCCAAGTTCTGCTCCAACAGCCTTAATCCTTCCACGTGGTGGGTTACCTCGTTCAAAAGCTCCCTCAGCTGCTTGGAACATTCCTTGCTCATCCGCTTGAGACTCAATAAGCCGTAGATATGAGAGTCAACTGCCTTTCTTTCATCATCGTAAACGTCAAGCAGTAACTCCCAGGCGTGGACGAAATCTCCATCACTAAGCGTCTTTGGGTCGATAAGTTTGGCAGCGGAACCACCCGCTAGTGCTCTTTCAAGGTGGTGTAACTTAACAGCGTTGGAGTCTTTAGACCTTGACATGACATCCGAAAACACTTGCTGGAACCTTGGCCAATTTTCCGGTTTTCCATCGAAGGAAGGGATGGGAACCGGAAGTGGCTGTTGCTGAACGATTATTTGCGGTGGCTAACTACTCAAGGATTGGGACACGGGCACTACCACAGGAGGTGCGGTATTCGGGATCGAATCTTGAATTAGACTTTCCACCAACGCAGAGGTTTCAATGTGGAGGGATTCAAATTGCAAGTACGTAGCGTCGTTGTCATCTATCTTCTCCGGTGGCAACAGGCCGGTGATTTGATGATGTAGTCTAAGATATTCTTGAAAATGTGCCTCCAAATTTCGGGAATACACCTTCAGCTGTGCTAGGGTCAGCTGCACGACGCCAACTTCTGCCAATTCTTCGATTCTTTTCCGAATTCTGGTCACTTTGGCTTTTGCTTGGCCCCGAAGGTGCACAAGCGTCTTTAATTCGGTCATTTTTGATCGTTTCCACTTTTTTTCTTCAGCCTAACTAGGCTCACTAACACTACTACAATGTTCAGCCGAAACTTGTTCGGACGTGTTTCTTCAGCCTCACTAGGCACACAAACTGTTCAACCGATACATGTTCGGACGTGGTTTAGCACAAAAAGTTTCACCAGAGTCACAAAACTCTTCCTCATCAATCCATCCACACACGGGCAAACACACCGATGCTGCTATCCGGGTCGATGGACCAAACTATGTGCGGTGCACATGTAAACGGAACCCGGGCGAAAATTAACTAGGACGATCCAACTTGGCAAAACAACAAATTCCCAACCTACAGCGTCGGGGATAAAGGCAATAGGGTGTCCAATAGGGAAGTCGAACCGGTATTCACACTAGATTACCACGGGTGGGGTCCAGTTGTGAATCGGATCGATCGGACGGGACGCTATTGACCTTCCTGTTGGCTCCAGGTGCAACGGCTAGAATGTGGACTGTATGGCAGCGATTATCAACAGCAGCAATCGTGTGCTCCAGTGGCAATGGACATGAGGATGAAATTATGCTCGTTTGGTGATGGTTTAAATATTAATTTATTTGATGTTTCTCGTTCGGCAGTTACAATACTAATGATGCGCTTCGCGCGAAATGGTTTGCTTTTATACATTTTTATTCTCTGCATTCGTACCGCTGTGTAAAGTTGACTTCTCGTTCTTGCGTGGAATTGACGATACTAGGAGGAGTCTGCTTCGCTTCACAACAGTGCAAATCGTTTATGTAGGGGAGTGTAGGGAGAATTAATACATAGATTAAACGTTCGGAACCGAACATATACCTTATTATAAATCAATGTCAAACATAATAACATAACATAATATAGAATTATTATGGAGTAAAAATCCGTTATTTGTTTTACTATTTTCACTTTAACACATTTTATGTCATACGTGAGTGGTATGGATGCTAACCGACATGTCAAACCCGTCCCGGAATTAAAATTTGTTTGAAAACTTAAAAATCAAATTCATATTGCTTGGTTTGGCTTTCTGTTACTTCCAAAAGAAAACAACCGCTTTTAATCAGCCCAAATTGTTTGTTTACAGGGTAGCTTCCACTCACTTAATTATAGCTTAATAGTGTAATGTAGTGTTATATAATTTTTCGGAATTATGAAATCATAAGATGTTATAATGAAATTTTATACTTGTAAGACACAATAAGAGGTTGTGAAGTATGTGTTTGACGCATAAAACCTGTCAGTTTCGTTTCCAGAGAGTCACAATCAGCGATTTCATTATTCATCAGCGTTCACTCTGAGTGAATGCTTAGCAATCGTAGAATTGATGAGTGTGACTCTGTGAAAGCGAAATTGTAACTAACAAGCACAAAATATCATTAAGGAGAACGGAGGCGTCATTAATTTTTGAAAATTTAAAAACAATTTTATCGTTTAAAGCCGAAATTCTGTCAATGAACATATGTCCACAATGTTCCAGTAGGCAAGAAAAATGCAATGAACGCATTCCCATGAACGTAATTTTAGTGTTGAACGAAAAAACTGATTTTGATTTTTTTTTAGTTTATGAAGTCCACTTTCATCTTAAAACTTATAATCAGTGTTGGGAAAATGCCCTGTCCAAGGATGAGGGGCTTGATGATGATTTTTCAAGTGTCGCTATGATTTTTTTTTTTGCATTTTTTTTTTTAATTTTAGTTTTTCTTCAGTTTATTGATTTGAACGGTTCAAGCGAGTTAATTTCACGGAGCCGTAAATTGTAGTTTTATCATAATTTTAATATTAGCATAAAATAAAATAGTAATTTTAAATTCGCTTTTGTAATGCTAAGGTAAATAGTTTGCTTTGAGTGTAAAGTTAATTTATAAGAAAATTCTAACAGTTTTTTTGCACTTCGAAACTTGACGGGTCATACCTCTAACATAGTAGCAGTGACAGTGTCACATGTCCTAACAACAACTGCCTGCGACTAGTGTTCGAGGGGCCGACAGGGCTGAATAAGCGTCAATCCTAACAAAACTATAACACTAACATGACCCCGAAACTAACGTTCATCCATTGCAGTAATAGTTATAATGTAGTTGTACTTTCCTAATAACCCATCTATCACAGACAAACAGACATAACTCTCGCAGGTTGTTCATTGAACACGCATTTGACGGTCAATTTGAGTGTTTTTGGTTGGTGGTGCTGCCACCTGTAGCGCGCACGGTCGGTTCCCTTGAGTTTGACGTCTGCACACTAGCGCCATCTGTTCAGTGTACTATCCATCACATGATACTCAACAGATGGTGGTAGTGTTTTAGTGACTATGTTTTGTGGAGAGAAATATTAAATGTGTTATTTCTGTTTGTCTGTGCATCTATGTTTATTTTTCGTTGTGTGTGTGTTGGGAGGGGGGGGTTCTCTCTGTTCTTTTATTCGTTTTCTATATCCTTTCACCATCACCCCATATCCCATCATCTTGACGAGAGATGAGTTACTTGCATGGTGCACGCCCAAGTCGTACTACTGGATAATATGCCGAGCGTGGTTATATCACAAAAACCACGCAGGAACGGAAATCGATGGAGCTGAGGAATAATGAGGTGAATTCTACATAGTATTTTAAAGGAGCCAACTCTAAGCAGGTAATAATAGCAATTAATAATCAAACAACCATAAAAAGGTAAGAATGAATTTATTTATTTTAAATACAGTAATGACCCGATTTTGTGAGCCCTTCCGCGCTTCAGACTTTTTTCTTACAATAATTTCACATACCCAAAAATCCAATTTTTTCTCATTCATCGTTAAGAGGGATATTTAAAGTATACTTTGGTCCAATAGGAAGAAGATTACTGAAAAAGGGCATGGGTTTTGTAGAACATTGGAAAACATTTTCAAAAAATGGGGCTGACAAAATCGGGACATTACTGTATTCCATTTACAGATTACTGAAAAAGGGCATGGGTTTTGTAGAACATTAGAAAACATTTTCAAAAAATGGGGCTGACAAAATCGGGACATTACTGTATTCCATTTACATTTACATGATTTATCACATATTTCTGGAGAGCTTCGAGGTTGGAGCGTAGTTGCTTTTGTAGATGGGCACGTCATTTGCCGGTTTCTCGCGAATTGGGGCTCAGCCTGGAAAAAATAATATTTCAATCAGGTAGAGGAATAGTTCCTCTATGATTTGGTATAGTTTGTTTGCAGGATTGGATCTTTTGTTCGCTGGAGACCGACGATTCACGTGTTTGTTTGCAGGGGCGATTGCGCCCAGATCTCGGGGTTCTCCGGATTTATGGTCGTAATTTAATACACACAGTTGATCACAATGCTAGCGTAAAAGCTGCAGCACCATAGCTCGAGTCGTCTGTTAGTATTGTGTATCGCATGGAGACCTCAACCGAGATGCTAGCCTATTAAGACTGCAGTTGGTCAATTCTCGAAAAAAAAAGAAGTCTACTTTCATTTTAAAACTTATAGTCAGTGTTGGGAAAATGTAAAATTTAAATCTCAACAAAGAACATGATCATATTTGATTTTCGTATTCAAAAATCAATATGCAAACAACTGCGGTTGATATTGCACGCTGTGGTGATGTCGAGACTCATGATTTTTGCTTTACATCCGAATACAACTGAAACTTCCATAACGGGTGGCAGCAGTCGCTTCGTGTCTGCCATCGATGAAGAGTAAAAAACAGCATTATTATACCTTCTCTTTCTAAGAAAACGAAATCATTTTTGCTTATCAATTTACTAATGATTATGCCATCACTGCTTATAATTAGTTCATTATTCCAAAAAAAACGGTATAGTAGAGTGAGTGCAAGCATTTCTGTTTGTTGGGTATTCTATTGTAGAAAGAAAACATTGTATCGTCCAAAAAATGCTAGATAGTTATTTTCTTGAAATTTGTGAAGTTTTGTAACAAAGTTTTTCGTAGATCTTCAATAAACGTTATAGCAAAAAAAAAAAACAAAATCGATTTCAAGGTGTTCCCATATCTAATATAATCTAATATAACACCAACACAGCCAGTTCATGAAAGCATTCTGGAAAATGATATATATACCTACATCATTTTTCTTGTCTATTTGATATAACATATTATGTTCCACATCGAAGATACGTCACACATATCAAAACGGCCAGGCCTACTGTGCAGCATTTAAGGGCCAAGATGATTCAGAAAACATCGGGCCTGTTTAAATCGAAGATTTAAACACGATGCTTCAGAATCCAATAAATGGATGAAACGTGGACATCTCGTACCGTACGTTCCGATTTTGGTAATTATATGATTGGTTGGTCGTTGGAAGCATCAAAGCTAGAAAGATTAAGTGATGCTCCATTTTCTTCTGACGGTTGGGACATGAACACTAACTCTTGTCCTAGCCTTTTATGACTTATGGCTATAGCGCCATTATTCGCTTCTGAAAAGAGAAGAGGTAAAGGAAAAGGAGAAGGACAAAGGGAAAAGGATTATGTGAAATCTATGAACACAAACAATATTTTTGATTTGAAATATAAAATATAGAAATGCAAAACGGCGGTGGTCACTACCCGAGTCTTGTCACGATTATCAAGTCATAAAAAGTAACGAGGAATAAAATGTTATCCTTTGATTATTGGAAAATCCTGATTCCCTAGTTTGAATTAGTCACGGCTAGGGTTCGGTGGTCGATCTTATACCAGTAACGCACCACAAAAAGGTGATCTCCCAACGTTACTGGTTTGAAAAGATAAAAATTTAATGGAACGAACTCACCAAGTTTAGCTGCTTGACATGTGTTGATGTAGAAGTCCAAATTGTAGACGAAGATCAACATGAATTTATTAAATTTCATATATAAAAATGAAATTTATACATTGATATTTAAGGGATCATAGAGTTATGGAGAGTTGACTGTAGCAGAGCAACCGAAAAAAGTTTAATATCATCATCATCAATGGAGTTTAGATCCTGCTTCATGACAAGGACCGATCAAACAGATGTCGGAGTTTGACGTCAAAGTCCATCTTCCATCCAAACAACGGGGGAACAAAAGGGACCTCTCATACCACGGCGCATTGCGAAGAGCCCTTCTACCACTTCCGCGAATCATCATTCCGGTGCTCACACTCTAATTCAATTGGCGTTGACGGCACCTTCGAAAAACCGTGTCTTTTAACAATGTTAAATAGAGCGATTACATTCGCAAAAAATACCATCTTAGTGCCCCTCGGTGGGACTTTGTATGGGAGCGAGCTGTCAATTTGATAGTTGAGTGTTTTTTTTTTTCCTTTATTTAACGTCGGTCTCTGTTCCGCAATCTAGTGCCAATCACCGATGGACATCGATTGCCATCCATTGACGGCAATCGAATGTGCAGGAAGGCAGCTTCCACACCTGCGGAAGGGAGCTTCCACACCTGCGGAAGGCAGCTTCCACACCTGCGGAAGGCAGCTTCCACACCTGCGGAAGGCAGCTTCCACACCTGCGGAAGGCAGCTTCCACACCAGCGTAGGATATCGCACCCATTCAACACACATGGGCCGGGACCAATGGCTTTACTTCCTTTCCGAAGAAAGACGTGACCAGAGATTTTTATGCCTCAGAAAAATCCCACCGACCTCGGCTGGGATTGAACCCAGACCCATCGGGTGTTAGAAAGCAGTCACGCTTACCACTACACCACCGGCGCCGGCATATAGTTGAGTGTCAAACAGTGATGTTATTATCTTCTATTAAATCTTGATTTAAAACTCGAGATAAAAGTCTGTGGGATAGAAAAAAATATCGTTGTGCTCAGAAAACAAAGCTCTTTCAGCCTGGATCAGCCTTCAGATGGTGTATAAAAACAGAAAAAAAATTTCTTCCAATTTGGCATTGTCTAAAGGAATCGTTATCAGCTTTTCAAAAATCACATCCCTATGTTTCGGAAACTTTCGAAAGTTAGTGCAAAATTATGTTTTTTTGGTATCAAATCTAATGAAAAAAAAAAAAAAACAAATGATTCGACGCAAATACAAGCCTGGCATCGAAGTAGGCTATGACCATCGGTAATTAAATTGTAATCAAATAACACTCAATTATGTTTTTACGCTATCTCATTTTTTTTATTTTGCCCTTATGCAGGATGGGTACACATTTTTTAATTCCATCATATTATTCTTGGTTTTTATGTTTTGAAACATGTTGCATTACACCTGGTAGCAACTTGAGATTACACGATTAAAAATAGAGACGAAAAAAAAATCACGTTACAGAATTAAGTGTAATGCAATAAAAATGTCTCATGCTGAATTTTATTTCACAACACATTTTGATCATTTCATTGAGAGTGACAGTTCTCGAATTTAGCCAAGTTGGTTGAAAATGGTTCTTAGCCTACACAGTTGAAAAAAGTAATGTGAATTTCTATCACTATGATGCATATTAAAGGAGCGTCATGTATCATACAAGTTAACATTCAAAATATTGTTTGCAACATTTCTTGCAAGTGGTATTATGGAAGAAATATACTTGAAATTATCATATTAGAGATAACTGAAAGCAGCTTTAGTCCGGGAATTAGAAGGTGCTAGCTCTACTATTTATCCAGAAACCCCTTTTAAAATGTTTGATAATTTATACAAATTCCGAAGTCACTTTCAGAAGCCATAAGCTCCACATGTCTACAGTTCCGATATCACATGGCTAATGGAACTGCAAGCACACCTTCAGATTCAGAACAATGCTTTGAATCCAGCGCGTATTTAATAAAGCATGATGTAAAACACGATTGGGAATATCCATTTTCATTAAAATAATATGAAAAGATCTCACCAAATTAAGTGTCTATAGATCCTGTCTTAAGACATTATTGTCGCCATCATCCTCCTCCTTTTGCTTGTAGATGCTTTTTTCGCAGCAGCACATATCAAAAGTTCTATTCAAAGGTACTAATTTCCTACTGTATAGCTTTAGATATTTATAAAAAATGCAAAATATTCGAAAAAAGTGACAGAAGTCAACGAAAAAACAGCGACCGAAAAAAACAAAATTCCATTTGCCATTTTCTTAAAGGCGAAACAGTTGACCGGAAGAATACTGCTTAGACATTTGAATATTTTTTTAAATATTAATTTTTGAAGCGAAAACTGTAATAATAATGGGTAGGACTCTTTCGTAATCAATTCAGGCAGCACCTCTACTAACCGATTTTCTGCACACAAAATAAATCCCCTTAACTTTTATTCACAAGTGTTATCTGCTTCCATTACAAATTGATGTCTTTGGTAATGCTTATGGAAATGTTGACTTTTATGACTTTTTATAACATTTCACAGTCACGCAAACAAGTTAGATTTGTCAAGTAGTATTCTAAGAAATTTATTTTTAGTCCACTCTTTCATCAGATGCGCCTTTAACTTATTAAGCACTTCTTTCAAGACATCTGACTGTACAATAAAACGTATTTTTAGGAATTCCTAAACCATTCTACGTAGATATATAATATGTTCAAGTAATACATCTTGTGATCATAATCACAGAACTGCAATGACTGATTCTCTTCATCGATTTTCTCATTTTTTTAATTAAATCAGCAGAATCAACATTTCTCGTAGCGCTAGCCAATACAACATTTCACATCACGGTATTGGAAAACAAATTTCCAAAAAAATACTTTACTTAACTGTAGAAAATCGATGTAGAGGATTGATCATCGCGGTTAGGTCCTTTTAATTCTGAATTCTAGATATATTCGACCAAAGTTAAGACCTAAAAAGATACTTTAAATACAAAACCGTTCGCATTCAATGTTATACGCAAGAGACTGAGCTGATCCAAGACACGATTAACAAAAAGTAATAAAAAATCTTTATGAACAAAATTTCCTCTTTGAACTGCTTAATGAAAATGCATAGTCCCATAAGCACAAACAGGTTCGATGCGGTGTTGTTCTCAAAAAATCAGCAGCCATCTTGGAACTCATAGGTTCATTCATAACAAACCATCATAACTGGCATTGTTTCAGTGGTAAGCCAATGTGGTAGGGTTACGGCTTCTTTTTTTTGTGTAAAGATTCCTCACCGCGGTTGCTATGTCACCGGGAGTAGGTATTCACAATCATAATCATCATACCTCCCACCGCGGCCCGTCGCAGCCGTCATCAGAAAGTATGTAACACATTAGTCACACGGTCTGCTAATGCGATACCTACCATACTCGCGGAGTCATGATTATGCCTCTTTCGGTTGGGTGTGCCTATGTAGGTACGTATGTATGCAGCCGTACATACATTGACATATGGAACCGTAGTACGTACTGCAGGTATGCAAAAATATGCGAAGCGTGCAACACTCTTTATTATCCAATCTAGCGCAACCCCAATGATGATGTCGACAGTCACAAAATTCTTAATTATCGCGGGGGTTCGTCTATACAAAGATGAACAAAGTGGCACATACATACGCGACGAGTCATAAACATTCTCTCGTTTTCTCTTCACTCTTCTCGTATAGAAGAACCAAGGAGGCTTTCCACGTTGAAACCCACTCCATAATGCTCATTAATGTTTGCCTCTTGTATACACAACAACAACGCGGCCATCATGGAGCATGGCAGATTCTACATAGAATGGCGATTTCATGGTTAGAATTTTGAGAAGTGGGATTATCACAATCATATCTTGAGTAAATCAGCTTTGCGGTTTAAAGAATTACTGATTGTATGAATCATCGGCATTGGCTTTTGCGGCTCTTTAACACATCATTATGTGACTTTGTTAATAATATTAAATATTTCATTCACCATACAGCAATGTTGAGTTAGTATGGTTAACAGTAACACGTAAAAAGGAGTAAAAATATCATGTCGGAATCACCGAACAATAATTGTTTTATTATATATTGTTGGGGCCTGTCCATATTCCTTGTGGACAGTTTAAGTGGAGAGGAGGGTTGGCAAATTTCCAAGGTCTGTACATTTTTATGAACATTTATATGGATAATATGGATCCACGCTGCAGGTGGCGGAGGAAGAGGAGGGAAACCCTCTCAAACACGGTCCACGTGGAATGTGGCAGCGCCTTGGGACATAAAATTGCCTTAAAGGTACCGTAAAACAGAAAGTCATTGCGAATGCAAAAAATCTATGTACACATAACAAATATTTTTAGGAGTCCCTTTAATCTCAGAGATTGAAGATGTTGAATTTCGTTCAGAATTCAGTGTTAACACTTTCGCATAATTCTTGTGGTATTGAATGTCATACTTTCTAAGTGAAGCCAAGTTATTTAAATAAACTTGATAGTCACGTCAAAACTGCTTGACAAAGTGGTTCATTCTGCATGCTCTAAGGTAATATGAAGAAAATTATGGATATTTTTTAATTCCAAATCCATTTAGCTTGTCTAAAGATATTTCTGTAATATGCCATAGGACTGCCGAGCCAGAATCCGAAAGGTCAATAGATTCTAATTCAGTCGTAGATCAGTAACCTAATAATAAAGACGGCCAATATTACGGGAACAAGCTTTAACCAACGCATTCAGGACGCGTTAAGGCGCAGCATAACTAGCAATGTCTTGCTATTTTTTTAAATTTTCTCACGTACGATTGCACCAATTTCAACCATCAACCAAACTTGTCTGAAACTAGAACTCACGAGAAAATTCTGGCTTAAATATTAGATGTATCTGTTCGGTCTAAAGGTTAGTACGTTGGAATTTTCTTTTAGAAGCTTAGAGCATTTTTTCAATGTTTTTTTTTTTTACTGGAAATCATAGAACATATTTTTTCAACATAACTTTACAGAATGATATTGAAACTGATTTATTCCAAATGTTCATGTATGTAAATGGTAGATAAATAGGGTATCTTTTTAACCATTGGTACAACATTTGTTTAACAATTCGATTTTAATTTTGGTCCCAGCTCTTCAGATTTACCCCGGCGAGGTTGGTGTGGTAATCATTATTTTCTTAAGTTTAAAGGCTATATTTTGAACCCCTACCGCAGGTCGCTGGTTGGTTGCGATGAATGCTTCGGAAAAAAAACAAATCTTTGGTAAAGTTGTTCACATGGACAAGACCTATGGGTGGACACATAGACGTTTCAGGAGAGAGTTCCCTCTCCATTCAGCGATAATATTAAATTTTACGTAGACACGGAACGGGGAAGTTTTTACAAATTTCCACAATTTTGAATGGTTTAGAAGGGATACGAGGACACCTGCTTTAACTTGACAGCTCGACTAGGTAGAAGTTTGATATCTTTCGAAAAGTTGTTCATATGGACAAGAAAAATTCATGATGAAAAGTTCAGTTGAGATTTCCCTCACCAGATAGCGCTAGCTGCCATTTACTTTTTACCGTTGAATCTGACTCATATTTGAGTTCCGTTTACTCAAATTCGTAAAAACATATGTTACTGCATTATTTTACACACCACCAAGAGCATTGAGTTTTACGCTCCGTACCAGTGCTCGATAGCAAACACCAAACGTAGCGAACAAGGCACCAACAAGTTACAACCCTACTTTTGAATCAATTTTGAGAAAACATCGTTGGGACTCTGATGGTTGTGCAAAGACGCTTATATTTATTTAGATATAACTCAATGTCCAAATCTGAAAACGTCTTTGATTAATCCTATTTCACTGAATAAAGACGATTTATTGAATACTCAACTTTTCTTTAACCATGAGCTTGTATAATATAAAGGTAGCTTTCACTCAAGGACGAACCTGTCTCTGGCTGAGATCTTATTCAATAGTGGAAATCTCATAATCTAAAGAACAGTAAAACAAATGCAATTTGCTATAAACACTAGAGTGATTCAACATTATAACGGTAAAATATTGCTACCAACATAAACTAACTGAGGAAATTACGATTTGTATGAGGTGAACGTTATAATAGGCTTAAGCAATCAATCCAGTATAATACCGTCTTCAAAGCGTCTCCTCCGAATATCGCCATTGTCGGTGCTCAGTGAAAGTAGCAAAGGAAAAACAGGAAATTTAATGAATGCAAATTGATAAAACCAAATTAGTAATTTATTTTTCCTGCCTTCCCGATTCAATATAGAGCACGCGGTTTGCATCGCAGTAAACCGTGGTTGTTTGTGTTTTCATATTCTGGGAGAATACTCAGATTGTATCCGCAATCTTAAGCGAATCCTTGAAAATTGCAGCAGAGCATGTTTTAGAAGCATCTCGTTCACCGTTAGGTATTTAAAATACTTACTACAGTGCCTTATCGTATTTGGCAACATGTGTGTTTTGTTTTCTTTACTTTCTATAAAATCCATCCAAACAAAATTCCAATTTATTACATTAATAGAATGATCTTTAGAGAACCTTATGGGGAAAAATGCCTCCTCGCCATTTGTCAGCGCTTTACCGTTCGAAATTCGTGAATTTGACGAGTAACTTTAGTGCTCAGTATACCAACTACCATTTCTAGTTACTAAAATCCCACAATTAAGAACAAAACTGCGTTGAAAACCCACGTGGCGCCATTTTACCCCAGGGACGAGGGCGTATTATACAATTTATCCTATATAGATGGATGGAATGAATTAAACATTATCCACATTGGCACAAAACTGGATAAAAACTAATGAAATCGTGATGCCAAAAATAGGAAGGTACTGTATTTTCAATTGCGGGAAAATGAGAAAATCTACATTGAGAGGCAGACGATTTGATTAATAAAAAACCGCTATTCAAAACTAGAGTCTGCCGATGGAGGGTACTAGTAGTACAACCAAGTTTTATTAAGATACCATTGTAAATATGGAATTTCGATTCGCTCAATCAAAAACTTCAAAGCAATAAAAACATAAGAAATTAAAGAAAATAAAAAAACGGCAGCCCATGCTGCATCCAGTAAACGCTGAGCTAAATATGTATGTGTGCGGGCATGAGTATTACCAGACTCAGTAATGGAAAATTGCATAATTGGAAATTGAATTGATGAAAAGATTTGCTCAGCGAAGTGCTCCCTCGAGGGGATGTATTTTTAATGATATTATTCTCGTTTCGCTTTTATTTTCCAAATTTACCTTCCAACCATTGCTGATGGTCGTGTGACGTCTTTTCAAGCTCTATGGCACTTTTTCCATTCGACGTCTTGCTCAGTTTCGTTGTCTGGAGGCATGCTACGTCTCACTTTGACTCACCATAACGTTGCCCGGTGATCGTCAGCGAAATAAGCAAAAGAGGGGGATCCATTCTGTGCGCAAAATACCTTAGAGCTTACCGTCCTACCCATGCATCCTGGCCCCGACTCTATTGGTACTCTTGCTGATTAAATAATTGGATTGGGTAATACAGATGCTGTGTTCATTATGGCGGAGTGTGGAGATATTGTTTTCCAAGTATTTTGTGGTTTGGGAGAACCGTTTTTCACTCCACACCGGCAAACAAAGAAAATGTCTGCCGCTTTCAGACAAGCCCAGTTTGGGTACCTTACGATTGAAACCGCAGTCTTATTGTATTCCAAAATCTTAAATCCTATTAATTAAGATGTTGGAATATTGATCTTTTAAAGTATATAGGAGAATTATTCAAACAATTCATAATCCTTAATTAAACCTGTTAAAGGCTCCATATTACCAGAATAATATTTTCTCGATCGGACCGAGAATCTAACTTGCCGCCCCCATATGTCATGTCGCACTTTTACTGAGTAGGGTGCTTCATTTTGAAAAAAAAGAAAGCTTGATTCATGGCCCCAAAATATGAGTCTGTGCTAAAAATGGTAATGATTGATAAAGGTTTAGAGGTCGCGGAAATGGTTTGAAGTTTAAATGGAGATTTTAGGGAATTACTATGGTAAATTATTTGATTTCATTTACATCATTCTAACTTTGGCTCTAACTGTCCAAACGTTGAACAAAATAATAACATGTGGTTGCCACAGCAATGATCAACACGCCTGCTGTTTTGTGACGATATTGGTGTTGTTGTCTGGCAAATGTTCAACCATCAATTTACCCTCTTTTGATTTTTTTTTTTTTTTTCGCACAGGCAACAACATTGTAATAGCAACCACATATTTCTTTCAGCATTCTAGAACCAAAGTTAGACCGATATAAATTAAATTTAAAACGCTTCCATAGTAGTTCCCATACAAACTTCAATCCATTTGCAGCACTACTTCTAAACCTTCATCAATCTTTACCATTTGTTGCATAGATTGCACTTTTTAAAAATGAACCACCGTAATGGGCAGTCGAAAAACCCTCTACTGGGTTGCATTCGTTGAATTTTGCTAAATAAGCCCGTTATGTAGTGACCATGTTATACATATCTATCGGTTCCGTTTGTTCAATAATAACATGTTTCGCAAAGTTAATCGATAGATCAGGCTCTTGTTGAGAGCAGTTTTGTTGCCTTAGCAATGTTACAGTGGACCAGAAATACAATCTAGCTGGACATAATTAATAACTCCAAAATTTTTTTTTCATTTGCGAGATATGGTGGCTGCAGCAAAGTTTTTTTTATTATAATGAGGACCATCTATTGACAAAACAGATCGTTCGAAACTCACCCATATATATGACACCATAATAGAACGTTTCTCTCTAATCAATGAAAACTCAAAGAGAAGTCCAAATGACTAAAACAATAAAATCTTAATGAAAAAAGTCCTCGAAAAAATATCCAGAAGGCATACTTCAGCAAATTCGGAAGAGTCAAGCCATCAAGTTTTCTGGGCCAGCATTTAAAGCCGGTTGAACTTACTCTCTATTCTATGGATATGTTATGGAAGTGTATCAAACTTACTATTGCTTTTTTTTTTCTGAATCTGATATTAAAATTTTCGAGAACTACCTTCTAAACCACCAAAGTTCATCAGAACCGATACCGTACCTAATTTATAAAGCTCATCGGATATGGCGCTGAAATCCGCAAAACTTGGCTACAAAACTATATTAATCAGTCTTCGTTGCTTATGCTTTGAAATCTTCTGGAATGACAATCTATGTTCCGTGAAACCATCCTCCACAACTTTTTCAATTTCAAGACTTTTATGAGTAAAAGTAAATGGTAACTAAACTAAGAATTCAATTGTAATTGTAAGGACATTATAAATAACAAACGAATTTTGAGGGAAATTTAAATGACAATTCCATGGGGTTTCTGATTTCAATTCCATGAAAATTCTGCTAAGAGCCCCAACGATCTTCTGACATGAATTGCAAGAGAATTGTGATAGTAACTGCAAGGGAATCTGTATCTGAAAACAGTTCCAAAGGAAATCTAAGGAGAAAATTATGTGTTGGATAACTTACCTAGGAAATATTAATTAGGGAATGTTGAGGAGAGTTTCCAAGGAACA
Organism: Ochlerotatus camptorhynchus; assembly: GCF_037179485.1. NCBI lineage: Eukaryota > Metazoa > Arthropoda > Insecta > Diptera > Culicidae > Ochlerotatus > Ochlerotatus camptorhynchus. The sequence goes on from NW_027040993.1 coordinate 137,114, forward strand.
GAAATAAGAGTAGTTATTAGCGGCGCTGCCAGGATTACTGAGAAAAAAAGAGGGTTGTAAAAATGACATGATAAAAAATTTAATTGTTATTGCAATTTTATGATTTAGCTGTATTTTGCATACCAGGTACATCCAGGGAAACTATTCCCGTGAATTTTACCAAAAATCACGTATCCCAATTCTAGGGATGCTAGGTCCATTCCCACTTATTCGAACAGTAGAGCAGAACCTTGCCTGATTGGTAATTAAAGGGGGAATCAACTAAAAGGGCATTCTAAATACACATTCTCACTGAGAAAAGAGAACACGGATCAGGAAACCAGGGCCATATTATCCATGTAGATCTATCAAGATCATGAAAAATTTCCAGTGGAAGCTGATGTAAACGGTTTTGAGAGATTTAAAAGGACATAATGATACAACTTTCGAACAAAGTTGGACGAAACATCCAGGGGAATGTTTATAGAAACATGAGGAGGAAATCAGAAGACGTTTTCGGAGCAACTCAGTAGAACTCCTGGGGAAGTCAGAAGTAGTTTTCACGATCAATTGCAATAATCTTCGGTAGGAGTCAGAAGAAACATCTGGATGAAGTCTGGAATAAAAACGCACAGATGATATCGGAAGACACTTTAGAGAAAGTGACCTCTAAAATAAGGTGAAAGAATGTTCCGGTGGAAGTCGTAAGATACTTTCTAATAAAACTGGAACTAGCTAGAAGAGACATCTTGATAAAGTTTTTAAAAACTTCCGGAAGTAGTCAGAAGGTTGAAAATAAGTAAGTAGCTGGAAGTTATAAAAAAAAACTTCAAGGTAATTCGGAAGAGAGAGAGAGAGAGATTTGTTATTTCCAATTAATTCCACTACCTTTTTTTCTTATCCTTGACAGATTCGCATATTTCGTCTACAATGTGCAGACTTTTTCAATACTCGACTGAAGAAAATATCGCAACTTACCGAATACATATTAAGCTAGGTACATTTTAACTTAAAAGCTAGGTAATCTTAAATCTAATCTCCTGTAGAAACAGGTACTCCACTGCTTGCTCGATGATGTGTTCTAGCTAGTAAGTTGAACAGCCATGTGTGTCCTCCGTCGATGTTCGTGGTCCTCTAGTTGCAGAACACATCTTCCTCTGTTCGATTTGTGGTCTTGAGCTGACGACGTGAATACGTTCATTGTCCGATCCGAATACAAATAAGGCTTGTTTCGGTTAGCTCCAACTGGCAATATTAGGGAAAACACCCACTCCTCTGGTGGGGAGTACTCTTGCGGTCAGACTTTCCTCTGGTTGATTGGCGGTCTGAGTTTATGATGTTAGATTCCCAAGTAACAATTTTGGTTTTATGAGGGTTCTGGAGACCATGATTTAGACTTGTAGCATGCTTTAAAACCTCGATAAAACTTGCAATGTTACTTAGGTTGTTTAGGATCTGGCACATTTTTTTTTTCGATAAATCAAATAATGGTGTTCTAAAGATGAATTTGAATTTTGAATTAAAATGTGAAGAAAAATGATGGATATGTGCATGTGATGGATGTCGAAAGTGCAATGTGATGTCGGCCTAAGTGTCCCTAATTTGGGCCCATACATAAATTCAGTAATCGACTAAATTTTCAATAGCGACCAAAAATATCCATTAGTACCGTCCCAATGACGCGTTCATCTGGATAAAATTGATAAATAGCAGATTTTTAGCGATGGGCCCAATCTTAGATCTATAGCCCAACATTAGAGCCATTTCCCCTATATGTCATTTCTAATTAAAAAAAAAACTTGAATTTAATGCAACCTGTGGACAGTCAGAGCTCCAGACGACACTCCACCTTGATGTTGGCATAAGTGTCTCTAATATTGGGCCCATACATAAATTTCGAAGAAAAGCATTTTTTGTAAAATTTTCACTGGCAACCAAACATATCCATTTATATTGTCCAGATGACGCATTGTTCTAAGAAAAAACATTAAATTTAAATGAACGATGTGTGAGTACGATTATGAAATACGTTGCACTTTTCTTGGCGGCACAGTACGTGCGTACGTAAGCCAACTAGAGCTTGTTAATACAACTGAGTCAATAGTGGGTTCTGTTGCTTTTTCAAAACTGTTTTGCATAATTGGTACTGGGTATGCAACTGAATCAATATTGAACAGTGTAGGATCTTGTTATTAGCTCATGACACAGAAACGGGGTTCTTGGAACATGTAGTAAAATAATGAGTGTTTTTATTGTCACAGTTATATTGAACATAACTGTGCTTTTATAGACCCTAATCCTTTAGTGGATCACCTAGCGATAAATATACACAGAAAAAAAAAAAATAATTTTTAAAGGGGAAATGGATTTACATCCATCCTGTCGGCCTAAATGTCCCTAATTTGGGCCCAAACATAAATTCAGCAATCGACTAAATTTTCGATAGCGACCAAAAATATCCATTAGTACCGTCCCAATGACGCGTTCATCTAGGGGAAACAGCCCTATTGTTGCGGTACGTTAGCAGCGCTAGAAGCTTATTGTTGTGTATGGAGACCTCCAGACTCGGTAGAGCTTGTCAAATGCTTTTGAGCTTATGTAGTATAGAATTTGTACGGTACGGTCGGGAAATCTTGAAATGATTGATACGTCCGTTAAATTAACTAATTCGATACAAAGCTCAGTAGTAAGTTGAATATCTCGGGAGGAAACCAAAATTAATACACATGCCAACATAGGCTATCACTTTTATTTTGGTGGCACTCTTTAAATGATAATAAGCCTTTTTTTCGTTTCGGTTGTTTTGCACAACGTTTGGAATTCGCGTGGTTTTCGTAGCTTATGTACATAATTTAGATATTTTGTTCAAACGGATTTACTTATTCAACTGGATTACTACGCGCGTATCTACGCGCACACGTCACAGCATTGTATCACTATCTTGATACAATACACATGGAATCCAGTGTTCCAGCTGCCAACATAGGCTAGTCCTTGTATTGTATTGTCAAAGATAGAAGCACAATTTATTCAAATGGGTCAAGTTTTGAAAACAAAGCTGTCACGCAGCTCCAGCTTGATCACCAATAAAAAAAATCTGGGAGAAGTACACTCAGGTCTTTTTTTACACGGGGGATACGTACCGTGTAAAAAAAACCTACGAGATTTTGATTTTTCACATGTTTAAATGTTTTTAAAAAATCGGATTTTGATGCCATTTGTAATTATAGCATGCTATGGTCCATATAGACATATTTTAAAAATTTCTGTATTTACACCAAAAATTGTGATTTTTTTTCTAAGTATGCCATTCAATTACCTATAGCTTGAAACGGATAATGTGATTGGAATCAAGTCGATAGGTTGTATCGTTGTCGAGAAATCGTTAAAAAAATACCGTGTAAATCGCGAAAAACCGTGTAAAAATAACCGTGTAAAAAAAAAACCGCGTAAAAAAAACCGTGTAAAAAAAGACTTCAGTGTACTTAAATACAACAAAGAATGACTAGGATGAAGAAAAATAAGTAAAGCATCAAGCATTTATTTTCTTTAATTACAATTTCACACATTTTTCTTCCGTTGAAAATAAATACCGTTTGACAATAATATAATTTTTGTTTTGAGGTTTAAAATCATAGAATGACTGTGTCCCAGAAATTTGGTTCACTCGTGTGTAACGATTTTTCAATTTTCTTTCCATTTTATTGTAATCTGGTTTAGAAGTAGCCCATGAATAAAGTTCTTGGGTTGTTGTTATATGATGGCCTTGCAAACTCGCTTTCGCAGCGTTTCGTTTCAATACTCCTCCCAAAGCATCACAAGGACCCTTTCCATGACAAGTAGCGAAAAAATTTCACTCGGCAGGAATGCCAAAATATTTTTGCATGTTGCATAAATTAAAAGCTGTCATCTTATTTTTATATTGGCTTCCTGATCCATCTGCGAAAAGTAAATCGGTTTTAAGTCTGACAATTTACTTTTTATGAACGCTAGACCATGATCCGACAGGATTGTGTTTAGTGAAATCAGTGATTGCAATAAAACTAGTAAATTTCAAATAGTTTGATCCTTCGTCTTTAAAATAAATAGCACAAGGGTGAATAGTACATTGGACGTTTGCCCAATGAAAGCCTTGAATTGCATCCTGCACAACGAAAGAATAATTCTCCGAAAAATCACAAATTATGATGCATTATGTAGCTTTCAAATTTCAATAATTTGCCTGTTACTCAGTTATAAAGTTATGCGGCAATAAATTGAGTAATTTTTCTAAAAAAGTATCAATAAACCCCTGTGTGTCCATTTCAAATAAGTCCATAATGCATTTCTCTACTTGACGCCATCGTTTTAATTGTATTGATTAAACATGGCCGTTACTAAGAATAGTCATTAGTTCTGTGGACAAAATTTGCGTTCCTGCACACTTAGAAATACCTAATCTTACACGTGTCGGAATCCATCTTCGACATAAAGAGACGTAAACAAACATGTCATGTAAAATTAAGTGCTCCGAAACTGAAAAGCTTGAAAGTACGTTTGATTGAGCTGAATTTCGCGTCTATTTGGACTCAATTTTATGGCAAAATTGATGCTCGTATATGTCAGTATCAGAGCACCTAAATTTACATGAATTTTTCTAAGTGTGGTAACAATTTTCGCAAAACTGCAGCCAGCATTGTTCACTTGGATTTTGACAAATTATTTTTATAAACAAATCGTGATAGAAATCAACACCATCTGCGAGTGATTGTCTGTTTTGTAGTGTTTTAAAAATAAGTTTAAAGTTCTGATGATATATACAAACGTATACGGTATGCATGCCACTTCTCTATGCCGAAATGCAGTGTTTCGGACGGTTATTGACGAACATGGAAAATCCTATTTTAATATAAGGATATGGATTTTTAAAGATGGAGTACGCCTCCTGCAAGTTACACAAAACAAATCTTCTTTGTACGTAGATTTCCCCTTCATCATTTTCATATATTAAATAATCTCTTTTCCCCGGACAAACACGACTTATATTGGCACTATTGTAAAAATCACGAACAAGCATTATCGTTCTAATTTGGCTCTGTAAAGTTTATTTGATTGAGCCTGTACAAATAAATAAATTAACAAAAAAAAGCATTATCGTTTGTTCTCCTAATAAAGCTCTGCTTAACCACCTTACAGGCCCCGACATTATTCCGTTTCTCTTGATGCAGTGCTTTTGCTGGTTGGCCATATGTTGAAAAACATTGAACTCCTTCATAATTCTATATGTAGACCAACTTTTGGGAAGTGTGGTTAGAATCCTGTATCGCTCATTGCTCTTTCTTGTTTCTTTTTATTTATCCTTAAATTGTATAAGGAATTCATTTTCGTCCGACAAAGGTGCGTTGTAAGTGGTAACGATCGATTCAGAACTGGTTGTTTCCACTGACTCTGAAAATAAATATAAAAAATATTGATTATTAGAAAAAAAAAAACATACATATTTATTTTTTTATTTTTTATTTTTTATTATTTACCTTGGCAGGGAAAAGGAACCATTCGGAAGGCCCCGCAGCTGGTTGCTTCGATGGAACGGCTTTTTCGGTCACGGCATCATTGATTTCATGATCATACAGTTTGTGGTAGCAACGTTGACAAATGAAAGAGCTACTCTCATCAATTTATCCTTTTTTCCACTGCATAATCGTAAAATTTATTTGTGATTTTTCTGGAACATGAACTCAAAATCCAAACACCACACATTGAACAGATATTCTTCGATTCAACTGTTGTAGAAAGAAAATTTGTTTCTAACTGATAATTTCTTTCATAACATTCCTTGTTTCATGTGAAGCATTATATCGTACCTATGAGTGAGTGATATACCTACGAGACTAAGCTGTAACTCATAGGTATATCACTCGTTCGTAGGCATAGGTAAATAAATGAACATTGCGAAGAAATACAAACACCACCAAACATTTCCAAATGTCACTAACACCACGAAGCCTATTGGGCTGGAGCTTATGTAAAAGTCATTGCCTACGAACGAGTGATATACCTATAGTTACAGCTTGGACTCGTAGGTATAGGGTTAACTACCCCATTCCCGGCCTATTAAGCACAACCCGCACTAAGCCTTTCTTAATCTTGCGCAGTTTAGCACCAAACGGAATGTTATTATTACTGATGGCTTCCAAATTTATTTACCTTTCCGTACGTACCGTAAGATTTGATAAAAAGAAACAAATTGTTGATATATTGTTAAAAGTCTAACTGCTTCTTGACGCCAAACTCGACGTATGGATTCTAAACTCGGCCTAACGCATTGAAACGCCAATAAATTCACTTCGGCCTATCGGATGAAGATAAAGATTGATTCGGTCGGTGCCCTTCATTTGTTTTTGAGAATATTGGGTGCAAACATTCATGTCACGCGTTCTTATTGACTTCGTTTGGTAGCATTTGAACTAAAGTATCGTACCAAACGCATAATTTACCTGTTAACGCCGAAATCATGGATTTATTTGGTGTTTTCTGGTTGATAGGCCCAAAATGGGCGCTTAGGCCGAAGTAGTTCTCTACCCTATCTCTCACTCCTAGGTTCTTATGACGCATTTCACACCAAATCGTATTCGGAGCTGGCAGCACCCTCTAAGATTGTGTCGATTTTTTTCAAAAAAATATTATGGAAAAATGACAACTCCTACAAAAATGTGTTGTATGGATGACTTTTAGGAAATTGTCTAAAAATTCCATTTGAAAAAATCGATTTTTAAAATTTAAATCCGATTAAAAAAAATGGCCATGTTTGATTTGGATGAAACTTTGCCTAAAGATATGTAATTATGTTTACTACCATCCGTCCATACATCGCGAGATGGGCACTTTTAAGGAAAAAAAAAAGTTTTTCTTACAAAATCTTTTTCATGTCTGAACTAATTTTTTTAACGTACCATTTTTACACAAAACTAAACCAGTGAAGCTCAAAATCATCTCAGAACCCAGTGAAGCTCAATTTGTGATACAATTTTGTCTGAGAGGGTGTTGCCAGCTTCGATTCGATTTGGCGCGAAATGCGTCTGATGCAACATGCAAAAAGATTTTGGTATTGCTGCCGTGTGGATTTCTTTTTCTCAACTTGTCATTGAAAGGGCCCTTGTGATACTTTGGGAGGAGTATTGAAACGAAACGCTTTAAAATTTTATTTTAGAAGAGTATACGAGGAGGAAGGTAAGCTAATGCTTAAAATTTGGTCTACGTGGTTTATGGACAGCCCCTAGGCGGAACTGAATGATGCACGCAGCTTGTTAATTACTCATAGATTTCGTTAGTCACAGCTGATGTGACTCGATGGAGACGCATTGTGAACTACCTTGCGTCTTTATTGTTTTCATGCAATTTAAAAAAAAAATTGTTTCCGAAACGACTTCTCCGTCATGGTTATCTTTTTATAACGTTATTAAAGTATATTTCAATTAAAATACTAAAATAAGAAGTTATTGAAGACCCCCGCAGTGAAAATCAAGAAAAAAGGATTTGTAACGTTTTCTTCATTCAAAATCAAATATCACTGAGTGTTTCATAATTTTCCTTAAAACTAAATTAAAACATCTTTCATTGTTGTTTGGGCTCTGAAATTTCATCCATCATGGCTTACACAGTTGCCTTCTGCCATCCATCCTATTTTGATAATATGGGAGATGGGAGTAAAATTGACAGGTACTGTTAAAATAGCAGGTAGAGAGTGGTAGGTGTTTCGTCGGGAAAACGTTTTTCATAGAAGGCTCAATTGTTGAAATTGAAGAAAAACATTAAATATCACTATTTTGATCATTGCTACCTTATTTTATGACAATATAAAAATTCAGCGATTTTCTAAAGCTACCAATTAATGTCCAAATAAATAAATCATGTGCCACCATCATAAACATGCGATCTAATGTTTTTTTTTTTTCAAAATGGAATTTTACATGCAAAAAGTGCAAAAACTGGTATAACCGCTGCCTGATTTAAAAAGTTAAGGTCTTCAGCTTTAAATTTGCAGCTAAAGATGAACAAATTGGCTTATCATAGTTCAATTTCAAACTTTAAAAAATATGCTGACCGATGGATGAAAATAGACACAAGTTTTGCACATGACCAGTTATTTCTAACTTCAGAATTGCATATGATGATCATTAAAAAAATGTTTAAATTTTACTTTGGTAAACACACCTAAAGATAGATTACTATAGTTGCTTATGGATACTCCATATGGCTATGGATTTACCCTCCCTACTAACAAACCTACAAACTCCTGTGATACTTATGAGAGGTCGTAGAGTTTTCAGCTTCTCTCTCAAGTAAGTGTCCAACTAACAATCCTTCCCAGCCTCAGCATTTTCAAGGATGTGGTGAGGAAGTTCTCGATTTTTTTAGATACTGTTACTTCCATCTAAGAGGCCGAGATCAATACGGTAACGAACGGAGGAGGCAATACTGTATAGGACTGGTACCACCTAAGAATTTGTGCATTTTGTTAAAATTATTATTATTAATATTATAATTATTATTATTACATCGCTCCAATAAGTCGAGAGGAAGGGAAAAATATAAATAACAAATAATTATTATTTTGTCAAAAAAAAAAATAATTTGTGTAGTTTTAGGAAAAAGCGCAGGGTGAATAAAAGTTTTGAATAGGGCTGAATATTGTTTGCCTCTTCCATATTTTGTAATTTTTGAAGTGGGAGTAACATCAAATAAAAATAAAATTTTCATGAGCCTTGTGAATAACAAATAATTTCCTTGAAAATCGAATTTAATAATTCCGATCCTTTAATTTATACTGACGTCTTTTTCAAATGTTATGCGTGTATTTCAAGCATGTTGTCCAGCTCCTAAGGCATCACTTTTAGCAACTTCACTATCAAATAACCATCGAAAATGCTTTTACCAACCATTCCATGTTCCCCAACGCTTGTCCGTTTTACCCTCAACGCTTGTCCGTTTTACCCGAAATGAAAATTAAAAAAGTTCTGTTCTGATTAACGCTTGTCCGTTTTACCCGAAATGAAAATTAAAAAAGTTCTGTTCTGATTAAAAAATAACATTATATTTTCAAGAAAATATCTGTACTTAATATCAAAGAACATAAGTTAAGCGAATGCGCATGGTCGGTCCGCCGCACAGTGGGACGAAATAAAAAAATAGTGGGACATGGCTATTTTAAAACTTTCTCATAAACAATTAAATTAACTGCAAAGTCGCTGAACCGTAAAATCAAAGTAAAAGCAATTCATGATATTCATCACTACGGCCCGGTGGTCGGAGGTGAGGCTGGCAGCTCAAATGTTATATTCATACTTAGCATGTAAGATGTACAACAAAAATGAGCTGTGTTTGTTCACATCGACTGATACTGAGTGGTTGCGGTACAAGCACATATCGTCGATAATAGACGATTGTTGTGTATCGGAGAACGCTTGCGCAAAAAGACTAGGTCATTAGCCAAATACATCCGTAGACCATAGGTCCACCGTTTATAATTTGCAATGCACCCGTGTACTGAATGGGAATTGTGGGTTCGAATCCCACCGGTGCCCTTAGATTTTTTCGCAAATTTTCTCACACACACGTCGCTTACCGATGATATGTGCTTACCTCTCAGTATGTTCAAACTTTCTCATAAACAATTAAATTGACTGCAAAGTCGCTAAGCCGTAAAATCAAAGTATTGAGTGTAGTATTTTGATGCAGCAGTTTTTATTAAGGGGGGTATACACTAAGATAAAAAAAATAACTTTTTTATATCTTGTTTAAAATGATAAACATGTATGGAAACATTGTAGAAGCTTTGTACAACATTTAAATTTTCCATCTCTCAAGTGGACGAAGTTATAGGGTGAAAATGGAGTACAAACGCTAGTACCTCCTTAAAAACCGTTTTTTACCCTAACTTTTTAGGTTGAATTTTTAATTTTTGTTTTCAATGTTGTAAAGTTGCAAGAGCTCTAAATGTGCAGTTTTAGAGCACTTACAACTTTGTAGAACATTGAAAAAACATGGAAAATTCAAACTAAAAAGTTATGGCCAAAAACGGGGTTTAAGCTACCGTTTGTACTCCATTTTCACCCTATAAATGTGTCCACTTGAGAGAGAGATCGAAGTAGTCTGCGCTCGAAGACTGACGTGTGAATTTTAGCTGGGTGTTTTTCTTCCGCTGATTTATCAATTTTTAATTTAATGCTGTAATGCTTGTAAAGTGTCGCGAAGCTTTTGAATCAATGTTGAAAAGTGCATAACAGAAACGCGTGTGAATTGTGTGCAAGATCAGTGAGATTCAAAGCTCTTGCTGGGTAGCATGAGCAGCTGGCTTGTGGGGCACGAAGCAGAGGGTTGCCAATATGAATGTTTCGTTCTATTCTGCTAAGTTTCCCGAAATATGTAGCCACTGGGGATCGTCAAAAGCCTGGAGTATGGGGATTTGAAAGGTTCATCCATTCAACATGACGCAAGAAGCAAACAAAGATAAGTTTAGTTCATTTCTAGGAATCTATCATTTGATGTTCACCCATGCAACCATAGGCACGTTATTTCGCCTTTTTGCTATATGCGGGCCTCATCAGAACATACAAACACTGATATAGTCGTTGTTCAGCTGTGCCTATGGTTACTTGGGCAGTTTATAGTCATAAGTACGTGCGTGCGTGCAAAGAATCATTACCAACATAGGAGAAAATTCGGTAAGATCCTTCCATTGCATTATTTTATAATTCTTCAATATTGTACAACTACACGGAAACAAATCCGATTCCATTTTCATGAATTTAGCTCATGATTTCAACTCGGATGATTCAAGATTTTGGTAATGGCGTTACGCAAAAGTTGCTCATGATATCATGAATATTATTCATGGTGTATTTTCATAACAGGAATTTTTCACGTGTATTTTCATAACAGGAATTTTTCCCGTGTATTTACAAATTACACACAACTACACATAGTAACTCGGAGCGTTTGGTACGGTATGTCCACGCATCCTTCCACCCCTGTAGATTCAAGAAATGTTCCCATTCATTTCTAAGAATCATCCCAAGCAATACACTTCCATCAAAATAAGTTTTGCAACTTGTTTGTGACTGGAATAAGTTGCATACAAGTAACAACAATTGTTCAGTGACATGTGTGCTGCTAGGGATATTTGCGGCAAATACAACGCAGTAGTAGCAACAATCAATACGAAACTAACGATTTTAAATTGGCTCACTACTTAACTAGCCTATTGGTCCTAAGCAAACGATTAACGTATCCCATTCTAGTCGAAATTCTAGTACTACGCAATGTTTGTTTTGATTAGCTATGAAAGTTTGACAGATAAAATGAGGGGTTATTGGTTTTTCCTATGTTTCGAGGGGTGAATCGATTAGCTTGGGACCGAAGAGAGTACTAGAGCTGAGCCAAAAAGTTGAGTTCGTTATTTCGGGACCTTCTAGTCTTAGAGTTACCTTAGGTCGTATTGATGTTTATATCATATCTCAGATATGCTGTAAACATCAATTAGACAAGAAAAATGATTAGACCTTATCTATCCTAACCATTTTCCATGATGCTTTCTCCTACTAGCTGCGTTTGTATTAGATTAGATTAGATTAGATCTGAGGATTATAACTTCGTCCACTTGAGAGATAGAAAATTGACGTCGTGGACAAAGCTTCTTAAAATGACTTCATCTACAATGTTGTTTGATGAATGATCATCAATTTTAACAATACACAAAAAAGTTTAAATTTTTATTTTAGCAAAACTATTTCAACATTGCAATAAAGTATTTAAAAATTGAAGAAACATTCTAGAAGACATCAAAATGTTACACTCAATAGTTTCATCGCAAATGGTTATGTTCGTTTTTTATTAATTTCGTCCCACTGTGCGCTATGACGTGCTTTTTTCTGGTTTTGGGTTATTATGGGTTTTTGTGATCGAATTGTTCCATGTTATCAGGAATGACCTCGATCGAGCACGTGGTTGGTGGGATGTGCCAGGTTTTTGTTCGTGCGAGTGTGGTGTGTTTGAAAAAGAATAGATACCGCAAACACGTTCGACCGTGCAGTGTTTGAGATTGGATCTTAGCTAGCTGGACTGAATTACCGGGATTAGCTGTTACAGGGCCCGTCTACTTTATGCATGTATGTATATATACATTGTATATATTTTATATGAGTTGAATGTGGTGCAATTTGAATCTATACCATTAGACATTGATCATGGATTAATTTGGTTAGTTCGTTCCAGGTCAATTTTTTTAAAGTATATTTATTGTAACGGTTATTGATTGCCATTTGCAACCTGGTGTCGTGCGTGATCTATTGTTCGGTTGGTGGTGGTTGGGTATGTGTGATTAGTTGAGCTTTTGTTTTTGTTGAACATACAATCTTGCTACATGACCAATTAGATTTCGATTTGTTTGGAAAAAAAATGGCGAATCCTTACTGTTTTTTCGTAGCTTCATGCCTCCGGAATTGATCGTCGGTCGCAGTGATTTGTTCCAATGGAAGGGGCTCAGTTATCTAGTGCACAACTTCATAATATGCTTCATTTTTTATCGTTTGTTTAGGATTACGTCGCATGTAATTTTCATTATGTTTTAGAGTGTGGATTTTCAGAGGTATACTTGATTCCTTGTAAGAACGTGAATCAAAACAACAATCCCCTCCCGGATGACCATGAGGACCTTGCCAGCGCCGATATTGATCTCTTAAGTACTGGCTCACGCGAGTTTGCACACTGCATCGGGTTTGAATGGTTTTAGTATCAACTCGATGATAAGTTGTGTGCTGTGATATGAGGGACTCGTTTTTGCTTACTGAGTAGAAAATCATGGGATGAAACCCAAGCCCCATCACAATAAGGTGTTTTATAGTCATATAGTCGTCGTCGGTACCGGGTTTGAATGGTTATAACAACAACTCGATCAAAAATGATGTGATGTGATATAAAGGGCTCGGTGGCTTTAGAGCGTCCGTTTTTGATTACTGAGCAGAACATCATGAGTTTAATCTCTGGCCTTATCACAATAAAGTTTCTTTAGTCACTTTCTTTCTTAACATGAACCCATCACGTTAGTTCAGCTTACCGTTTGCCAACTCGAACCCTTGTGCAAAACCGACCCGTTTATCCAACATTCCTGTGATTTATCGTGGAAGTGCAGAGGATTTCTACCACAAGGCGAGTATCAGGTCAACACAGTCCTACTCATTATTTAATTGATCTGCATTCGGATGTGGTGCTGGTATTGCCTATTATATACTTTGAGATCACATTGAGAATATATGCTAATTCCAAGCATCATCTGTTGGTTTTCTGTGTGGCAGTAACGGAGTAGCGACCGCTGGCGATCAACCATGCCTATGCTCATGCTACTTGCTTACTTTTTGAGCATTTAATCCTACATAATTTATCATATTTTCCATTGCATTTGTGCACTACCAGTTGAATACAGAATTACAGCCTAAAATAAATGTCTCTTCTCGAAACTGTAACATCATAACGAGCTTGTTTTAAAAGTGAAATTACAATGCCATGCTCACATATTTACACTGCAACTAGACCAATGAAAACACGACGCACATGTAAGGGTCACACGGTTCCCTTCTTTCCCTAACTCTGCGCTCAGTTGTTCAAACGAGGTGCCAAGAATAACACACTGCACCGACCAACGATGACGACCGACAACGCGTTAATTGTCCCATCTACATCAGCGATACAGCCACCACAACGAATGACACTGACAGCGGACAGACTGTTTGCTATTGATTTACCCTCTGTTGACACTCAGTCACTCGGATATGTGTGTATTATGATCTTCATCAGATTGTAACAAAATATAGTATCGTATTACTTCAAGAAGCATCTCTCCTTGTGTTTCCCGTATGGTAGCCGCCGCTTGTTGTGTATAGCAGAACATGTTGATGTGGGAAAAATGTGAATAATTGATGCATTGCAAACCCCCACTATGTATCGTGCAAACAGATTGCAAGTCAATTAGTAAATATGTTGTGATTGAGTAGGTATGTACCACGATTCGTTTCGCTTGTTAATATCTTGATTTATTTTATGCGTAAGAATTCAACTTTCTATAATTCAAATGCTTATATGATCATCGACAGGCTTGGGACTCATGCCTCGTTCAGACTACAGCCTTATATATATATTTTTTTTAATAATAAACGACAAGTAGAAAAATTCATCAAGGTAGCGTTATAACAATTTGCAACCCCCCAGAAAAGGGACGAACCTTAAATCTCTAACAGACGATATAATTATACTAAACATTCAGAATTTAACATGACGGTAATTTATTTTTCCAGAAATTCAACATCTGAACCTACGGTAAAACTTTTGAAAAATAATTTCAAAACGCATTGAATCTTGTTCAAATAATCAAGTCTTGTAGTCCTATAGTGGAGATTCGTTTTAAAGTAGCTTTAACACAATTAAATTGAGTTGCCCAAATTTTAACGAACAGTTCAGCTAATGAGATTTCGGTTATGTCAGCTATAATTTTTAGCATATACACCCTCAAAGGGTTATTCTGTAAAATACACCCCAAAGGGTTATTCTGTAAACTAGTTGAAAAACGCAAATATTAAACTAGAATATCAAATTAGACAAAGATGAAGAGCCAGGTAGGCTAATCAATTAAAATGTTAAAATCAATGTCAACAGAAATAAACATAGTTTTACTGCTATGGAATTAGAATTCGTTAGGTCGGTGTTTGAATGTGTACTGATTTCTTTCAGTGACACACACAGTGACAGTGACATGACACAGTGGGACGACTCCGTACAAAAAACGGTTGAAATTTTGTTTTTGTTTAAAATCGTAATCAACATCAGTAATTTGATGCTCCGGAATCCAAATTTTGCGTTCAAAATAAGATATTTAAATATTTAATATTCTAGGGTGTCTCTAATTTTTAAGGATGACTTTTTTATATAAAATACCATGTAAAGTTGAAAATAATAATGGCATATTTTTCTGCGTCGCTGTTTAGGGCTGTTTAAACATCCATATTTAAACAGTTTTAGCGCTCTAGGTTGGTTTTAAATATAATCGAAATGGAAATTGTCAATTTAAACACAGAAGCACAAACTTATGCAAAAAGTGGCGCATATATTTAGAAAGGTCACGAAAAACCCTTCTGACGGTTTAACCCCCATATTGATTTAATTGGGCGCATTGTGTAGTTGTCTAAAAATTATTTCGATTTAAAATATTTATTTACTAACATAATAACATAGTTAAACCACGTTAAACAAAGCTTATTGCGGATTTAACGACTATTTTGTTTATAAACTCATAGATTGCATCAATAAGGATGAGAAACAATGATGCCATTTTTTTTTTTCTCCCTTTGGTTTGTTTTTTTTTTGTCGATCTTGTTTTCCGTTCTGAGCACCAATGGAAGGCAGCTCCCACACCTGGACCCTACCTATCGACCCATCAACTCATGAACCGGAGACCAACGGCTTTACTTCCCATCCGAAGGAAGGCGTGATCAGAGATGTTATGCCTCAAGAACATCCCGGCGGCGCCGACTGGGATTGAACCCAGGCCTGCTGGGGTGAGAGGTAATCACGCTTACCACTACACCACCGGCGCCGCTAACCATTGAAATTAACTATTCATATTTATTGAATTTGAGGAAGATCATTGTGTGCCTTGGTCAGAATTTACAGTCTTTCAACGAAGTTCTTATAGAATTATCCTAAAATTTAGCATTAGTGGTTAAACTATATTAGCCTAGGGGCATCCGACTCTAAACTTTAGACCTAATATCAATCAAATATTTTTTAAATCCCCCGTAAGTATTCTTAAGTATTTTTCAGTATTTTAAACCAATATTTTATTTTCATCGTAGTAACACTTGTTTTTCATGTCGGGTTGCTAGTGTAGTTGTTTTTTGTTGACTTGTTGTATGCTAGATAGAGCCGTTCGTCATGCATTTTTACAAATTCATATGAAATTTCATGTTAATGGGTAAGTACTTTTATTATGTCTACAAATATAATAACTTAATTTATATTTTTCAGCGATTCACAATGTAGATGTAAGGAATTAAAAACGTGTCGCAAAATCATCCGAAGGAATTCAAGCTGACCAAACAAAGTCTTCGTGAAGGAAGCGCTGCTAAATCGGCAGGAGTGCGAAAACGTCTGATCGAAAGAAGGAAAAAAGTTTGACGGTCTTTAGGGTGTCTCTATTGACGAAAATGTTCCATTAATATTATAATAAATAATGTTAAACAATGTATTGCTTGTTTTGGATTAACGTAGGAAAAACATAATAGTTAAATCGGATTATTTTAAACATTCCCATAATAGTTTCATGTTATCGTTTAAACATACCGAACAACCCAACGAACAATTTTAGCTGAAGGTTATGCAGCCAAAAATTGGCTGATACAGCTATTTTTTACCTTTATAAGTTAGTCTGCAGCTAAAACTGTTTGTTGGGTAGTCAACCATTATATCATACGTCCACACCTTATTTTTTTTTTACAAAAAATGATTAAGAGATCATGGAGTTCATAATCGATAAGGGATATAAACTATATACTCCCGGGAAGTTAAAAGAGAGCTCTGCTGAAATCATAAAACGGTTCAAAATAATTTAAAAAGAGGTTCCACCTTTGGATCAAAAGGACATCTCGCTTTGATCGTATTCAGGTAAGATGTAAATGAACTCCATTTAGAAGGTGAAAAGCCAAGAACGATTAGTTACAAGATTTGTCTAATTTTCATTTTGCTTAGATTAGGCTATAAACATGTAGTCATTGTCACTCGGGCAAGAATCTAGCGGACGAAAAAAACAATTATATCCTTCATTATAACGAGATAGGAAATAAAAATGTCAGGATTCTAATGTCTATCAGACCAGAATGAATTCCTTCTGGAACAGGACGAACAGATTATACTGAAAACGGTCCGTGACATATACCCAGCTGCTCCTCTCACACTGTTAATAAAATGAACGTTAATTTCTTAACAAATTTTCCAAACTCCACACAATTCTCCTGACATTAGTAAACAAACAAATGAAATCCTTATAGCAACCGAACAAATAATAGAATGCTAGATATTTTTTTAAGTATTTGTAAGTATTTTTAGGTATCTTAGATATCACTGAGAACTTTTTTGGTATACGGGGGAAAATACAAAGTTTAGAGTGGGATGCCCCTAGATATAAGCTAATTTTAAACAAAAATGACAAACATAATAATTCAGGAAAAATAATTTCAATTACTAACGGCTTCGCCCCATTGTGCATGGATCTCAACGACAGTATGAAAATCTTCGGTAACCTTCTATTTTATAAAAAAATAAACTACTAATGACACTGTCTAAAATAGATCAGTGGACAGTTTATTATTTGTGACATGTTTTAAACGATAACTAATACAAGCATTGATCATCGACCGTTTACTGTATATTAAGAATAGTGTGTTATGATGCTGCTTAAACCATATCATTTAAATTTAAATCATAAACAAATCATAACGCATTTTTATCTCTTCTGATAGGTATATTCATGTTTTCATATAGGTAGGGAAAGTGGATGTAACGTCGGCCTAAATACTCCTAATTTGGGCCCATTCAACAATCGACTAAATTTTCAATAGCGATCAAAAATATCCATTTAGCGATGGGCCCAATCTTAGATCCATAGGCCTACATTAGAGCCATTTCCCCTATATCACTTTTACGGAAAGCACTGTATAGCATTGATTAAAGCCTCATCAATTAACGCTCAACCTAATTGTCAAGTCATTGGTTAAGTATAGAATCATCGGTATGCAAATTTGGAAAATTTTCCGCTTGCATTACCGAATGACATTCGATCGGTCTCACTGCACACTCAGCTCTCGCCAGCTGGATAAATATTTAATTTAAACGTTATTTCACAACAATAATTGTTTTAATTAAATCCAATCTAGCACTAGTCTGGTGATTTATCGATTATCTGCCTTAATTAAACGAACCGGCGCTCTCATGTGTGTTGATGGTTAATTTGTGAAATACCATGAATGCCTCAATTTTTCACACACGCATTCCTCTCCTACACCGAGTCCCAATGTATGTCACCCTTTCCCGAATAGATATGATGGTGTGTAGTACACACATGCTAGATTGTCAGTATGACCAGTAAGTTCCGGGTGATACATATGTACGAATACGAACATGCCCGGAAGTTATGTGCCGCACCCACAAAGGTGGTACTACATCTACTGCCGTTGAATTGATGGTTCCAAATGTGTTTAGAGGAAGTGTACACATCCCACGTAGCGTCAGGATTAAAGTATGTTTTCATACAGAGCAAAGGGGTACATAAAACGAACATGAAATGTAATGAAAATGAAAGTTTTGAAGCAATAGCAACACTGTTCAGTAGGGTAGCTTTAGCCGTATAGCCATGGCTAGTACATGTTGGAATTGAGCTAATATTATGTCGGTGTAAATACATCAATACGACCAACGATATGAGCAACTTTCAAAGAAATCAACATATGTTATAAGCTGAACTTTGTGTCCTCCTGGGTCTTGGTTACAGCCTAACTGTTTTGGTCCTATTTACATTTATCACTCCTGATTGAACTGTCAAATCATATCAATCGTGAAAAAATAGCATTGAGGGAAACCCCCGAAAAAACAGAAATAAATAAATATATTAAATCAAACCCTTACGATATCCGAACCAAATTGCATACATCTCTGGTCTACCAAGAACAAGGCATTTCAAAGGTACTGTGTGGTTTCTGACAAAATGACAAATGACTTGGTTTCGAATGGGTAACAAGACAGCTACCTATATTCTGGTTTACTTGCGAAACGGGTTTTTTATGCTAATATAATATACATAAAATTCAAACAAATTAAAGAATATGGATGAGTAGCAATCTACCTCTTTCGACGGTATATTCTTCGCACAGAGCTCCACATATATAGCATCTTAGGGGCTGTTCATAAACCACGTAGATACTTTATGTGGGGGCAGGGGGGGTTGGACGGTTGTCTACAGTCCGGACAAATTATCAAAAATGTGTATGGACGATTGTCTATGCAGGGGGAGGAAGTCTAAAACCTCTCAAAAACGGCCTACGTAGTTTAAGTACAACCCCTTATTCTTTTGCAGCCCGCAGAACATCCTGAAAGGGTTGCAAAATTTATTTTCTAAGTTATATATGTTCATTATTGTGTAATTAATTTTCCTAAAAGGACTAATAAAACGAAATTAGGAAAATTCTTTACACGTATGGTTTCGACATATTAAACCTTTCGTCTCGGTCTCACGTGTCTCGGTACGTTTCCACATACGATGGGTAGCATAAACAACAACACCACCACCATCACCACATCGACCAACGGTATATTTCTACGAACCACAGCTTACAATTCCACCCCACGTTGAAACACATTATTTCGAGCAGTTTTCGGCCAGATCCTTGTCCGAGTCAAGCATGCCATGCCAAAAACGTAACGTGATTTTAGAATGCTTTTCGCCAACTTCGTTACGCGACTAACACACTTACAAGCATTGGCAGTGTGTCATCTCGTAGGGAAGAAGGGACGAAAGAAATTTACTCTGCGCAGAAGCTTCAAATTAGTTATTAGGCTATGGTAAGCGGTGTGGAAGCATTTGAGACGAAGCTTTTTGTTTTATTAGTCAACATTTTCCCCCCCTTACCATCGTTGACAGCGTGCTTATTGACACGAACCATGGCCAAAGGAATGTTCGCAACATGCAGCCTGAGGACTGAAAGTACATAGCATATATGTTCTGCTGCTGTATAGTCGGAGGATGGATTCGCGTCTTGTGTGTACCGTGTAGCTTGGTGCTGAAACGAGCAGGAAGTTTGTCTGTCAGTTAATGGAAGTTAAGATTTAATGGAATAAATAGCTTCTATGCTCCCAGCCTACGCACGATGAAAAGATTCGTAAATTATTGCCTTATCCGACGGCTTCTGACGGATTCAGAGTGTGCGCTCATGAATATTAAAATTGCTGATTACGACTCTCTGAAAGCGAAATTGACAGGTTTTATGTGTCCAACACTTGCTTACCAACCTCTTATTCTATCTTACAAGTACAAAATAGCATTATAACATCTAATGATTTCATAATTCCGAAAAACATTTTTTATAGCTAAATGAGTGGAAGCAAGTAGAGGTAGACAGAAACTTCTAAGTAAGAGCTGAAAAAAAAGTTTCGGAGCACGTTGGAAAAAAATTTCAACAGAACTCGGAAGCCGGGGAATTCAGAAGAAACTTCAGAAGAAAGTCGGAAAACACTTCCAGGGAAAGTCAGCAAGATTACAAAATACCAAAATTTTGGAAGCACCTGTGGAAAGTGACACACTAGGTAAAATTGCTCAAAATAATCGCAGTTTTTGAATTGAAGTTTTATGTACTGCAAATATTTTAAACATTTTTAACTATTATGTACATTTGTTAATTGGGTGGGGATGGTAGAATTTTGAGAAATTTCAAATTTAAAATCTCAAAATTGAGCTGAAATGCAAATTATTAGTATTGCTATTATTTTGAAAAAAAATTAGCTAGTGTCTCACTTTCCGGCAGGTGCTTCCAAAAATTTGGTATTTTGTAATCGTTTTGTAGTTCTGTGGCGAACGTTTCAGCTCAATTTTGTATGGAAATCGGCATGCGCTGCTACTATATTGAACACAGGTGTATGTCTTTCCTGATCGCCTGGTGGCCAAAAATAGCCTGTGAAAGGACCAAACCTGAAGTCACCATCTTGGATATCAAAATAATGTTATACATTGACCATACATTTTGTTAAATGGTAAAAAATTATATAACATATAACAGTCTTATGAACGAATTTCAATAAAATTTATGGCGTTTGACTATAAATATGCAGAATTTCAGTTAATTTGATTAACCTATTTCTTGAAAAAGCTTTAAAAAGGATACTAAAAAACAAAGCATTTTACTAAAATCAATAAATCTTGAATAGTTACTCAAACTGCAGCAAACATTTCAGAAATATTGTTATTTTATGAGAAATAAATCACGATGCTGTAGATTTTAGTCCGGTACTATAGGTACTGGTCTTAGCGGGACACAAATTTATCACCTGGGTAAAATTAATCAAAATGCCTGTTTTTATCTGTCCCGTAGAACATTTTCGGTAATATGTCATGAGAAATCTTTCATCAAGGGACTCTATTGATTATTCTGATGAGTTTTTATCAACAAAAAAGTATATTTTATTGAATAAATTTCAATTTTATTAACCGTTAAATGCATAGTGTTGCCATTTGGCAACATAACTATGTTGTATTTAAACATGGTGAAACAACAATTTAATAGAAAGCGCAATATATAAAACAAGAAAAAAAAAGTCACCCCAAAATAAAATAAAAATCATGCATTTAAGGGTTAAACTGGCGTTCAATAGCATACAATATCATCATTCAATCAAACAGGGCTGCAACGACTGTTGTCATAAACTGGAAAGTGGGTTTTTTGGTAAAATATAGTGTCTTTAAAAACGGAGCACCGTAAGAATGGGTGACATTAAGCTAAAATTAAAATTGTTTATTCCTGGGGGCGAGCCCGGCGTAGTTGTTAGCATCCATACCTCTCACGCTAAAGTCACTAGTTCAAATCTCACCCCCGGACAAGTCACAAATGACCCAAGAGCGTTAAAATAACTAAAATAAAAAAAAATTGTTCGTTGATGCAAATACAGTGCACGACACAGATGTAAATAATTTAAAAAAAATGCGTTCAGATTTTTATAGATTTAATGGTCACATTATAGCTGTATGTACTTCTTTACTCCAGACCACATGTGACCATGAATACACTATTTTATAGTGGGGTTCAATTTAATTTTTGAGCATGGATTGCTTCAAACATGATTAAAGTCAGTTCGGATGGTCTGCCTAATCCCTAATGCATTAATTTCTAAGCATGTCGATATTACTACCATGACAAAACTCGTCGATTTTTTTTGGGTGGCGGGTGGCAAGTTTGTGAATGGTCAAATGCCAAGCAGATCTTCTATCACCTCTTGAAACATACCACAAATTTTCCACGAAACATGGCGGTTTGCACCACTAGTTGTAATTGAAATTTTCAGCAGTGACGCGTCAAACGGGAGCAACACGGAAACAGTAGTCTGGTACGCTTTGGAGGTGTATCATACTTGCAGACCGGCTTGAATGTGTGAGTTTAAATTAGAAGAACATTTCAAGCTGTACATTGCATTAGGTCCTAAGTAACATTGACAGATTCTCTTAATCGACTTTCTCTTTGTATTCCCACGGCCATGTAAAGACATTCCCAGGCATTTTCAGCTCACAGATCGATAAAAGAAGCTATTATCTAGCATCTAAAATGACAAACACAACAAAAAACGGTTATGTGGTCAAGTTATTAACGAAAGAGAAAGTTGACGAAGAGAATCGATCAATGTTACTTAGGACCTAATGCGATGTTCAGCTTGATTTGTGATGTATGGGTGCCTAAGGTGTGCAATTCTCGCAGTGCACTTGGATATCTGATTGCGGGCAAAGAGAGTAATGAAGAAAGAGATCGCAAAAGCTCGCTTTCACTCTATTTACAGTTGTGAATCTCTCAATTACCGATGGTTGCACCGGTGCGCCTGTCAAAACTTATGAGCTTCCCCTGGCTCATTCTGATAGTGTTGTTTTGATGACTAAAGAGTTGATTAATTCAAGTTTTCTACCCACACGGATAGAAATCTCCTTATACCTTTTGGCAAATTTCTATTGCTAATTATTCATAAAATGTATAAGTCAACTAATAAGCAGACGCCTTGCAAAAAGTTTATGAAGATCATGTGTCAAATGAAATGTATAAGGTCACACATACCTTTTATGCATTTTTATAGGACCTATATGGTTTGTCTTACGGAATGTATAAGGCTGATGTTTGGCAAAAATGTATAAGTGAAACACATGAATAAAATAATTGATTTTCGTTTCGTGCAGGGGACTACATCAATTTTTTCTAGATTTTGACACTGTTTTGTATCAAACAATGTTTTCGGAAGTGTTTGACGGATATTCTTCATTACACGTCAATTGAAAGAGTTAGCCTTGTGATAAAAACGAGAATTAGTTAGGTTTTGCAGTTCCTCCTGCTTTGGTTAGCACGAAAAGGGCCATACAAGTGTTGTTTACACAAGATGATAGACCCTTCAAATGTTACGTTAGGTAGTGATTAATATAGTAATTGAGAATATGTCCCTCGAATTCATGGTGATGGTAAACTATAGCGAACAAAGCTAGGTGCACAGGTAAACAAATGAGGCACGCGACGACTCTGTAGCAAATATCTTGAATATACAGAAAATTATAACTAGAACTTGTTTCTTGAACTCCTGGAGTATAATGTATGTAACATTAACCAGTTGCTTTATTTAAATAGTGCTGTACAGTTAAGTTTCATAAATAGTAGCACACACACGTTTTAAAAGTTTCTACCGACAAACAAAAGATTGAACACACTGTTATCTGCATAGACGCGATCTTTAGTCATACATACGAAGCGAATCATGCTGATAATCAAGTGTGCTTCTAATAGCTACGTTACATTAAACTATTTTTACGATATTTTAAGAAAATTAATCCAAACCACCCCACTTCTCCCTGGGGAATTTGTTGGTATTTTGGTTCAATATTTATTGCCGGGACATGTTAGATTCTATCCCAGATTTACATAAAAAGCATACAGAATTTTAAGGTTTCACCGCATGAGCATATGCTGTAATGTAGTTGTTGGAAGTTTTTTTTTTTTATAATTTGGTAATTTTTATGTTAGCAAATTTTTCCAACAAAGTTTGTTTCTCCAAATGAACTGTGTCTAGAAACTCATCTCTTGATGGTTTTATATGAAAACATTAATTCTGAAAAAAAAACTTGCTTGTGCGCTACATTACATTTGCTTTAAGTAATCAAGTAGAAATGGACCCTTGAATTAGATTTTGTTTATAATGCGTTTATTATTCCAAGCTAATTTGCCGTAGCTTTGCGGAGCCGATATTCATTGTTTAGATTACAAAATTACTTAAAACTAACGTTAGTAAAGCTGGGCCGATTACTCGCGGCTATCTCGAAGTTAAGGGTAACAAATTGTAACAAATGGATGGCAGGGTAGGGATTGAGAACACAAGGTTTGGAGAGCAATGTGCTCTTAACAAGGTATGGAGAGCAATGACGCTCTTGTGCGAACTAAGCGACATACTAATGAAAAAGACATACATGGGGGTACACCGATGGGGAGATAACAACTTGGGAGAACTCAAGATGACATTAACTACTAAATCCTCAGATCTATCCATTCTAAAACACATAATCTTGAATTTTACAACAACTTGCTACAAAGATTTCAGCAATTTTGAAGCACGTCTAGAAATATGGAATAGATAAAAAAAAAAACAATCACGATGTTATATTTAGGAACGATTAGGAACCATAATATGCTAATTAATTCCCATTCGTTGTAATTCTCCATCTCGGTTTTAGATTTTTTAAATATCCAATAAGAATATTTTTATTCGATTTATGCATTAGCCTTACAACCCTAATCAAAAACATGGCTTCCTGGATTTTTTATAACAATCGCTCTCACTTTAATGGAACTTCTATACTCGCAAGAAAAAAAAAAGAAAAAAAAATCAACCACAATGATTGCGAAAATCAAAAACAAAGCAATTCGCAGAATTAATGGAAGTAGGGGTAGGAAGTCATTCTCTCGAAACGATCTGTCATGTTACGAGAGGGAGCCAATAGGGTACACTGCGGCAGTGTAAGCTCGATTTTTTAGCTGTACAATATGTTTACACTTTTAAAGCAGACATACGAATGTTGATTACAAATCTAGACTAACATTTGAAAGAGGCGAAAGAGCCAAAATATAGAAAACAACATATTTTGCCACATAATAGAGAAAAGTTCACAAACTACTTGAAAAACACGAAAAAATAAACAGCAAAAAATTCTGAATTTTAATTGTGATGTAAAGATACATTCACGTAAACTTGTTTTCATTTCACGCAAACGAGCAACTTGTAAGCAATGTTGTTTGAAAAGATGGGCATTTGTATACAATAATTGCAACATTTCATGAAATGCATCAGAACATTACACGATTTATAATGTAAACTTATATGATATGTGACGCTCCATTTATGTGCATCGTATTGAACATAAACTTACACTATTTTTTCGAACTGTGTATCATTTCAAATCATCATTTCCAATTTTCAACTCTATGACGCATCTGGTTTGCACCAGAACTACGAAGAATATTGTTGTAATATGCCAAACGTACTGATTCTGTAGTATCTAGTCACGCCCGATTCATTTGAAATGCATACAATTGATATTTCACGTGTAAACAACGAACAAAAAGAAGACCAAAAAAATCTCCGGGCGTAATTCCACTCCCACAATATTTGCGAACGAAGAACAGAGGCGGAACCAAAAATCCCGAGGGTGTATTTCCACGGTGTAGGATTAATTTTTAGGTCATCACAATTCGGAAGCGGTTTTATCGATATGGTGAGTTTGGAATTCCGCCCTTTTCAAATGTTAGTCTGGAAATATAACCAGGTACGAGCTTTATACAAATTTTCCATACTTCCCCGAAATTATCGTATTCAATATCTTCTCGATTACCATGGATTAAGACTCTTTAAAAGTAGCATTGTGCTAGCCATAAAATAAGAATGCATACAGGCTTAGAATCCTAGCACTAATTTGAGAGCACACATATAGTTCCAGTTGGAACGAAGTGGTAAAATAATTAAGAATATGAATAATAATAATAATAAGAGGAAGGCATATTTTACAAAAACAAGCTTTAGGACTTGTAAATGCAAAATAGTAGGTACCGTTGAAATTTGAGTTCCGCAAGAAAATTTTGGCTCAGTCTGTGGAGCGTACATTGATTGCATAAATATGTGCATTTGACACATGTATCAGAACATAAAGAAAAATTTCCCTTTTCAGTGCGAATAAAATTGTCCTGAATAGACAGACATACACTGAGCTGGAAAGTGTCAGTTTGCGAAACACCTCGGAAGCGAACGAAAAAAGCAAAACTACGAAAGGGTATAGAAGGACAGAGAATGCTGCACATAGTAGCACTGCGCGTTGAGAAAGCACTTCCTTTATGTCGCAATGATATTTTGGTTGACAGAACGACAAAAGGCAGAACTCTGCAGACATCGACACAAGCGCAAGCAAAACTGCATTGCTATAGAAATGTTATATTTATTCTTTCGACCTTTCTGCTCCAGCGACACGACGATGACTACCGACGCCCGTTTTAAAAAAGGTGTGTTACTCAAAAGCAATTTCGGTTGACATGATTATAATAATTTTGTGATAGTTATTTAATGCGAGTAAATTGACACGCTTTGAGAACGTAATCAAAGTGTCACAATATTCAACCCTTTTCGCAGATGGCAGGGATGTACCTGGGTAATTTTGTGGTGACTTCCAGGAAATGCGAAAAGAAGGGAATCATGTTCATTGTTGCAAATCGGAAGATGTTTCGGTGTTTGAGTACCAAGTAGACTTTTTCAATGTCGATCTCTTCAATGTTAATGTGATGACATTGACGACCGCTTTGATCAAGACTAGCGAGAATTGTATTAAGTGAGTTCACGAAAGTTCAATTGTTTTCACTTATACGTAAATATCTACTACAGTAGTATGTATTCCGTATTTGGCGACACGCTTCTCGTTTTCAGTTGCCAAAAACGAAATCATGCCAAAAGCGGAATAATTTTCAAATTCAATATATTTTGTAGAAATTGTCAGTACTAAACACATAAAAGCTTAAAACAATATAACAGTAATTCTTTTCTACAAAATGAGTGTATATATGTTATTCCTATTTTTCTGTGTAGATGATAATTTCTTAAGAAATATCATCGGTATGATGATTCCAACGTTGAAAACTCTTTTGAAGCAACTAGCTTCTTAGTGGCCATTGCTTTCTTCGATCATCAACATTGATGGATAGAATTACTTGATTTTAAGAATTAAGTAATGTTTTGTTTGTTCCTGTATCAATTTAAGTGTCTGTTCTCTCATCCTTGAGATCCAGAGCACTTTCTCGTCAGCGCAGTGCACCTCCCACAGTCAATCATCGATAAAAATCAATTCAACGGCGATCGAGATAAATGTATTAATCGCATTCTAGTGTACCTCTTCCATAACCCCTCCTTATCTGTTAAAAGTTTGTGGCCCCTAACCACGAGTAAGCTGCGAGTATTCGGCCCTACGAACTCTAGTGTTAAGAAATATTGTTAAAAGTATATTTCGGCTCCACAAAGCTTCCGCATTTGAGCCTTGGAAAGTAATTAAATTGTACATAATATTATAATGTCTTTAAGTGCTGATTTTTTTTCCTTGATTTGTTTTTCGTCGATCTTGTTTTCCGTGCTGAGCACCAATGCTACCGACGCCAGGGAGGCGTTCCCACACCTGGACCATACTCCCAACTCATGAACCGGGACCAACGGCTTTATTTCCCTTCCGAAGGAAGGTGTGTGATCAGAGATGTTATGCCTCAGAAGATCCCGGCGGCGCCGACTGGGATTGAACCCAGGCCTAGTGGGGTGAGAGGCAATCACGCTTACCACTACACCACAGGCGCCGCTGAGTGCTGAAAATTTGAAAATTGATAACAAATCAGAGGGGAACCCATAATAAAAAAATGAATAAGGGCCCCAAGGGTGGTTAAGACGACTTTGGACTATAAACAAAATCGATTTGTCGATTTTTGCGATTTTGAGTCCAACTTTGTGCCATAATGACATAGATACAAACAGTTTATGCTTGAATTCTCTTTTACAAAAATAGAAAAGAATCTGATTTATTTAGATTATTTATAACTTTTTCCAATATTTTTAGAAAAAAATCAAAACGTATTTTTTATTCGGAGAAGTAAGCTTCCCATTAACAATATCCTTTATACAGGATACCAGGAGGGGCCTACCTCATGGTACGGGCTATTATTATTATTATTATTATTATTATTATTAGTGTTACGTGAACTGTTCTATCCAGCAGATGAATCTCGATTCTTAGATAGTTTCACTTTTGTGAAAATCCAGACAAGGTCAGAATATATAAAAAATAAGATTATCGACACTTTTTCAAAAAATGTTAAAACACTTTAGGAGTTCGTCACCAGTGCACTGCAGTGCTTGAAAAGCTAGTTTGAGTTTTAAGCGTAGGTGAAATCGGCCCTTAGATTGCAAGATTGAAAGCATTGCTCAATTTTTGTTCCGAGTGGGTATTGTTTCCTAATATCGTCTCTATATTCAATTTTTATTTCGAAAACCAAAAACTGGACAACTGTTTCGAAGGTCGCAAATATATAGGAAGCATATTCATGGGGATAGAGATATTGGCCACAATACCGGCTTCGCTGCCCAGAGTGGCCGACTGAAATGTATTACGACATTTGGCCAGCGAATAATACGGCAAACATACTTTTGAGTATAAAAACCAATAAATGATACATAACAAATTTGAAACGCTCCCTAAAATACACCCAAATGATCCATAAAACACCGCAGGAAATCTCTTAAAAAGTGTGAATGATCCTTAAAAAAATATAAATATGATAAATATTTTCAGTAAAATTTAGCAACACTATTGTAAAAATGTACCGCTAAATGTCTAATGAAATGCTCATTCAAATTTTAAGAATTACCCATATACATATTGCAAATGATCCATAAAACATTCAGCAATGAACCTTAAACTAATGAAAGTGATCCATATAAAATCAAGTTTGCGCTCTTAAAAATATAGGCATGATCCATAAATTAGAAATATACTGCTCATTTTTTGGACTCTAACTTTTTGAGTTTGTTCCATAAACCTTGAAAAGATGTTCCATTACTACGTAGCTACTTAGATTTACTGACATACCCGTGTTTTTTTAAAGTTAGAAGTGCCAAGCGACGGGTAAGCGTCTAGAATTAGCTTCCAAAAAAAGATTCTATAAAAATCTTTTTAACACTCTGAGCACGATGCCTCTGGTCAAATGTGTAACGGCAAACTTGTAATGTTTGAAAAACCATAGCTCAGCTATTTATTGACGAATTTCAAATCAATGGGTGCCACTTGAACAAAAGACTTTAAAGATTTATTCGGTATGAATAGGTTTAAAATCTTTTGATAAATAGTTGAGTAATCATTACCAATTTTCCGTTACACATTTTACCGGTTGCATCATGTTCAGAGTGTTCAGAAGCATCCTAGGAAATATTTTTTAGAAGCTTCTTTTAGATGCTTATTCTAGATGCTGGTCCATCGCTCCGCTCTTCTAACAAAAAAAAACACGGGTAGCACAGTAAACCAGAGTAGCTACGTAGTAATGGGGCAATTTTCGAAAGTTAATGGATCAAATTTAAAAAAAAATATATATATATAGTTTTCAAAACATGAACAATACAGGGGAAATGCAGGTAATGTAGGCCTTAGTGTGCCTAATTTGGGCCCATACATAAGCTCAGTAATCGACTAAATTTTCAAAAACAACCAAAAATATCCATTAGTAACGTCCCAATAACGCGTTCATCTAGATAAAATTGATAAAAAAAAGCTTATTTTTAGCGATGGGCCCAATCATAGATCCATAGGCCAACATTAGAGACATTTCCCTCTATGTCTAATTTATGAATCGTGTCTATATTTTTAAGTTTGCAAGCTTGATTTTCACTTTCATTAGTTTAAGGTTCATTGCTGAATGTTTTATGGATCATTTGCAATATGTTTATGAGTAATTCGAGCAATTTCAATGCTCATTCTTTATAATTTAGCGGTACATTTTTACAATTGTGCTGCTAAATTTGACATAAAATATGGATCATATTGATATTTTTTATGGATCATTCACACTTTTTAAGAGATTTCTTGCGGTGTTTTATGGATCATTTGTATGTTTTTTAAAGAACGTTTTTCAATATTTTATGGATCTTTTTTTCAATAATACAAGTTCGGCAGGCCTGCATTAGAGCATTTCTGCTAATTCACAAGTATTTAGTTGTTTTCTTCCAAAGTATGGTGCACTTAAGATATAGGTGTGTCAATGGAAATTTCTCAACAACCACAAGAACATCCTAAACAACCTAAACCACCCACATATCGATATAGTTAATTTTTCAAATGACCCTTCTCTCTCGTCGATTGTACACCGCAACAGTTTCCCTATAGAGATATCGAAGTAAATATTCAAGCTGCTGCTACTCTAGACTGAATGTAAAAAGAAACTCGACATCGAATAATATGATTCTTACAACAGTCAACCTTTCGCAATTCATGCGCATAGAATCCCAAATCACAAAAGCCAAACCATTGCAGGGAAGGAAATTTCGTTCAACTGTGTTATATAATGAATAAAATAGTAGAGCAGGGCTGAGAAAAGGTACTCTCCCGATACGACTTCTTTCAAACGATCGTTATCTACCGTTTCTTTACTCTTCACCTTACAAAGAAGAGAGATAGTTCCTTTCCTGCTTTCCCTGTTGTCAAACGTTTTCATCCCTCTTATTTGGCAAATCTATTTGATTCCCTTTTACGAGCAATCAACTACTTTACATTTTTCTCCTGATCGCTCGTAAAGGCAAACTTAATGAAATGGTTGATTCGGGAACAATTTTCGTCTTCACTTTTCTGCGTTTTCTGCAAGCGTTAGGTAGCTAAACAGACAAGTTGTTCTTTTTTATGCTTATGGTAGCCATTGATCTGAATCATGCTTAGTAAAAGTAAACCAAACATGGAATTGAAATTTCGAAATTTTTAACCTTAATGCGCACGAAATTCACCATCTGTGTTAATAACTAGACTATAAATTTAAATGTTGTAGTTATCGTTGGATTTACAAACCACTATTTTGCTTTCTTTTTCTCTACAGGCGGCATAGATTCTTCCAAAGACTTTACGTTAGAGAATATCAACGGATATGGAAAGAAAAAGAAAAAGAAGCGAAGGCATAGGTAAGATATTGAAATATATACTATTTTGCCCCCATCAAAATAGATCTATGAAATCACAGTGGTCGTAGTGATGAATATACCCAACACGTAATTTATATAACTATTTTTCAGCTACTAGCTCTACACCAAACAAATAGCTCAACTAACTCTCTATGAACATTATCACTGAGTTCAGATAAACTGGTGATAATGTTCATATGGAGTCTGTTTGTGCTTATCTCATGACCCCAGAAAAATCACATGGGCGACATGCATACATGACGTAGCATATTTTTGACCAATTTGAGATCCCCCCTTTGCAATACCTAGGCTGTGTTCCATTTGGTGAATTTTCACTTAAATTTGATATTTCGAAAATAAATTATTATGTTCGAAAATCCATCTGTTGCTGATCGTGTGATTTTCGAGAAGGTGTTTGTCAAAATTGATTCTTGGTCTGTCAGAAATAAGTCAGAAATAATAGCAGGTTTATTTGATAATTTTCTATACGTCAAATCTAAGTGAAAATTCAACAAATGGAACAGAACTCTAATAATGGCCGGTGACAAATTCCACATAACCCCATAAAATGCTACGACATACACTTAGCATGCCTTTGCAGCGATGTCCTGCTAGGATCCTATCCAGCATTCTTGGTAGTAGATTTCGTTTCCGCACATTCGGTGGACATGATATTTTACCCTCGTGTAATTTTAAACTATATTTGGCATAAAGAACGAGCTTGTTTTATGCAAGCATCACATTGAAAATGAAATCGACGCTTTGTTTCCGAAATAATGTTCTAAACAAGTTCTAACATTTTAGTAAAAATTGAACTTCTACAATGTTGTTCAATCTTTAAAAGTTACCATTTTGCAAATTTAAGGGGTCAAGCCTACCTTGGAGGCTAAAAAAAGCGAAATAGTGATTTTTTTTCTTCTCGGAAAGTGAGCGACATATTTCAAATCGGTTTTCACACAATTATTGTTCATACATTCGTCTTTTAAAATTATTACATTATATGGTGGTTGTTCCCTTGTTTCCTGTTTTGAATTGGCTCTTAAAAACGAATTTTAATAATATGATAATATGTGAAATCCTAATGACCAAGGCCTCAATAAAAAGTTCTAAACAATATACAAAAACAACTGAACAAATCGGATGCATTGAATTCGAATAATCACGAACACCGACTTTGAAAACGTGATTTCGAAATGGTCGCTTTAAAAGATTTAAGTTATATTCCCGGTATCATGGACATGGTACTCTTCAAACTCGTATAAGTTCGTCAATTTTTATCGGATCAGTTTCAAATTTTGGGAAAATAATTTTCAATAAAAAATAAATCGATTTTTTGAAACTTTGCAGGTAGCCATGAAGAAGAAGAAAATCTTTATAAAAAATATGTTTAAAAAAATAACAAACATGCTATTGGAGTTTTTATCAGTTTTTTTTAACAACATTTGGGATTACAGCAAAATCTCTGTTTTTTTTTTTCGACATCAGGAGTCGGAATCTGATTAGAAATCGGAGTCGGAATCAGTGTTGGTGAAAGTATTTCTACTCCGACTACGACTCTTATGTATAGAACCAAAGATAGAATTCATATTGAAAATAAAGATCCTCTAAAATTTACATTTTCTGTCAAATTCAATTTTTTAACATCTGGAACGACAAAATTGTTCTGATCGAATTAATTTTACGATGCAGATAGGTACGCGTCCAAGTAATTCAGTTTCTTGACAAACAGTTTGGTCCAATAAGAATCCGTATGCACAGTTTATTTTATATCAGCGGCCCTAGTGGTTGGTTTTGAAATATTGTGAAATCAGTTTGTTTTGACAGTGCTCCTCCTGTTGAACCATCCTGCTGCCAGTCGTCTCTCAATAGTAACGATTCGTACAGTTTAAAAAAAATGTGCCTAGAGAAGAATTTGATCTTGTAGTTACACCTACGTCACAGGCCGATACGTACGATGTGCATGAGGAGACGCCCCAGGCAACTATAAGTTCATTTTCGATTAGAAATTTGCACGGAAATCCATGATCTGGCATGGCATTTGCAGCAGCGGACGAAAATCCCAGACTTTCGTCAAAAACAAGACAATGGACTCGAATGGACAAGCAAGAGCAATCCAGAGATATTCTGCAAATTATCAACCGGAAGTTGAAGAAAACTGATAAGGTGACTCGAGATACTGCAGAGATGGCCAGACGTTGGAACAAACTAACCGCTGTGGTTAACCAGCAGCGTGCGCCGCAGGGTTGTAAAACAAAAAGTCGAGGACAAAAGATCGGAATCGACAACAGGTTGAACGAACAAAAGGTCAAATGGACAGAAATTCGAATGGTCAAAAGGGGATGGCCCCGGCGTAGTGGTTACATACCATACCTCTCACGCCCCGGACAAGTCAAGAATGACCCAAGAGCGTTGAAGTGACTATAATAATAAAAAATGGACAAAAGGTCGACTGTAATTTAAAGGGACGAAATGTCGAAAAGGTCTAATGGGGAAATCATCAACTCATGAATCGGGGACCAACGGCGTTACTACTAGGCGTGATCAGAGATGTTATGCCTCAGAGCATCCCGGCAGCGCCGACTGGGATTGAACCCAGGCGCTGGGGTGAGAGGTAATCACGCTTTCCACTACACCACCGGCACCACGCCTTCTTGGCTCTCTCGACCACTGTCCGAATTTTGTCCACCGTTGATCTCCCTTTCCGGAATCCCATCTACCCAAGGTATGCTTGGCATACACAGTTTTGGTCACGAACTGCTCATTGGTTCTTTTTTAAGCAGTATATATAATAGAGTTTAAACTCGCTATAGATACGTTAAAAAAACGTAGGTTTTTATTCTTGTAATTAACTGTACCTATTTGTTTTTGCGTTGTAAAAATGAAGTGAGAAATGCTCGCTGCACATCACGCACTTTAAGTGCAAAAATTCATTGGTGTTGATTCAAATGTTAAGATTTACCTACTCCCAAGATAAGATCCCAATCTATCAATTACTTAAAAGAAAAACAAATTTCGACAACTGAGTGAAAAGTTATTAACAAATGAGCAGTTAGTGTGTACAACTCTGCATGTAGAGCATGACATAAGGCACGTTATTTTGCTTTTTTGGCTATATACAGCTGAACAACTGCTATACCAGTGTTTGCAAGTTTGGATGAGTCCCGTGTATAGCCAAAAAGGCGAAATAACGTGCCTATGGTTACTTGGGTGCATCTCCGACAATCCGTGCATCTCGTCAGCCTGTTTAGGATGATCCTCTCCAAGAGTTTTCCGAGTGTATCCAGTAAGCATATAGACCTATACACCGCTGGATCCCCAACACTACGTTGGGGATTCTATCCGGACCGAGTGTTTTCTTCACCTTCACTCCTTTCGCCACTGAAACGAGTTCCTCATTGGTGACTTCGACGTTATATTCCTCTCACGCTCCGTGGCCAAGTTGTTAAGTCGTGCTTCGGGGAAAGTCAGCGTCTCGACACAGCTCCTTAAAACAGTTTGACTTGCTCTACTTTATCTCTCGTTTAAGTGAGGCCGCTCGAAACACTCCTCTACGGTCCTCTCTGTCTGCTTCCGTTCTTGATCTCTGTACACGTCTTCTGGCTCTGAGATAACTAGCGCGGAGGTTGCTAAGTGCCTCGTTCCACCAACTCACTAACGTTTCTGTCAGCTCGATCGCGTTCAGATCCACGGGGCCCCTGTCCACACGGAGTGCTTCAACGAAAAGATCCTTGTCGAAAGCCTTCGTCTTTTATCGCTAATCGCAAACTCTCCACTTCTTGTTTGCCACCAGCGAGTGTGTTTGCACTACCATTATCCATTCATATGATAAAGGCATTGTTTACATGCGGGGATTATTGTATGTAAAAGTGACCTCGGAATGGATGTGAATTACCAGGCATTCTGAAATGGGTTGCTGGATCTGCAGTCGAATTATCACCTTCTAACTCCCGGACTAAAGCTGCTTTCAATTGTCACTACAAATATTATTGCTAGCAGATTTCTTCCATACTACCACTGCCGGCCAGTGGGTGTTTGATAGTATTTGAAAATTGGCATTTATAACTGATTTACAATCATATCGTTCCTATTTTTTTAACAACCGAACACTTCACTTAAGCACACGCAAAATTATTGAGAAACTTTCAGTTCGTCAAAAATCCACCAGTTACATCTTTCTTACAAAATTTTCACTGAACAGTAAAATTGTTGTGTTATTTTTCTACCAATAATCTATTTTCAGTCGAACAATTTTTACCAGTTACCAGCTTGACGAATTAGAAAAGGCCTTTAAGGAAGCTCATTACCCCGATGTGTACGCTAGAGAAATGCTTTCGCTGAAAACAGATCTTCCAGAAGATAGGATACAGGTGAGTCAATAAACTATTACCTAACACATTTCTTGGATCACGGTCTTGTATGAACGGCTATGTAGTATGATTTTCTAGGTCAAGGGTTGATTTGCATAATACAATCGTCACAAAGGTAGGGAAAATGTACTCAATTCTACAATGTGTTTCTCGAAAGAATCTGGAGAACTGTATTAACCCTTCTACCGGATAGAATAAAAACTCGCCATGTACATTACTTCACTGTCACTGAAAAATTTGAAAAATGCTAATGCTCTTTGTTCCAAAATTAAACCAAGGATCATGAACCAGCAACGCTGCCTGTGTCGTGTAAACCTATGCCAGGCAGAGAACAATCGTCATTAGGAAAGGAATTTCAGCAGCGTAAATCATCCTACTCTGCGATGCCGTCGGGTGTTACTGCTGCTGCGTGTGAAGAGACACACCAAAACGGTGGTTGTAATTTAATCTCTGCTCTTTCAGGAAGCAAGAAAACGAGCCAACTTCACGCTTGAGAATAAAGCCAAGGTGTTTGTGTTGGCAAAATATTTCCAATATGGCTACGCGCGATATCCCTTTTGTCTTAATTAACAATCACGATCCTTTTGTTATGTCCGTTTCACTTTTTTCGCACTCTCGCTCTGAACTTGAGGTTCAACGTTAAAGCTGCTGCTTTGCTTCGCCTTATGAATCATTCCATGGTGCACAGATGAGAACTTCACTCCCTGTCATGAAGAGCGAACGATGAATTGAATTAAATTCCTTTTGTTGAAGACTTTTCTCCTCCACGGTGCACTGGCACTTATTGAGTTATTTAATTAAAAAAGACAAAAAATCACTTCTCGCTTAGGCTTTTTTACAATCATAAAATGTCACATCACGTTGTCATGTTACGAAAAAAAAGATGAACTCTGGAAATCAAAAAAAGACATCGTCCATCGTGCACAGTTCTCCGAAACGGGCCGTTTTCTGCTAATAAAGTACCGGTACAATTAAAATGTAATACACTTCATATTTTGTGCAATAAATTGAAGCCATTTTGGGATTCATAAATTTACTCTAGTTCACCACTAAAGTGAGCAGGAAAAAATGTGCTAACAAGGGCAACGTCAGAGGATAAAAAACACGTCTGATAAAAGGCAACACTGTAAAATTACCAATTAGTTCGCATGCGCCACCATTCACAGCCTCCTCACGCCACCCACAGTCACCCGTCATCATCGCGTCGTAGCCTGAAGTGGTGTAGACTCTCGGCAGTCTGAGCACGTTGTAGCAGTTTCCCCTTCGTGTAGTAACCGCGCTACATGACATGCTACCATAGAAACCAACCACAGTCGAAGAGAGAATTTATCTCACTAACACAATCTCCGGTCGAGTTACAATCACAACCAAGAGAAAATTGAGTTTGTTCAGATATCTAAGTACAGTCAGGAATCCTTATTGCCGGGGTAACGGGGGCGTGAATAAGGAACCGCGAATAAGGATACCCACAGCTTATGGGATTTTCACTAATGGGGGCTGTAGTGGATTATCTCATTTGTTTCAATTCATAAAGCTATACTGTCTTCGACAAAGTTGCTGTACTGGGTTAGACCAACAAGCCTGTGCCATTGGATTTAGGTTTAAATTGAGAACTACGCCGCTAGAGGCGCTTCACTTTTATGTTACTTATGACGGGCGCTATAATATATGGATCATATTTCCAACATAGAATATTTCGTGATCCTGACCATATAGAAAGTTACTGTCTTCGACAAAGTTGTTCAGGTGACCAAGTCCTTTCAGATGATCGCCATATTAGTTCAGAACTCTCTCACTACGCAGCGCTAGTGTGCATGTGCAATTCCTATATAAACTGTATCTCGAGAGCCTGGCCATATAGAAAGTTGCTGTTTTCAGCAAAGTTGTGCAGGTGAGCAAGTCCTTTCGGATGATGTTCATATTAGTTCAAAACACGCTCACTACGCGGCGCTAGTGAGCAAGTAAATTTCCTGTATAAGCTGTATCTCGAGAACCTGGCCATATAGAAGGTTACTGTCTTCAACAAAGTTGTTCAGATGACTAAGCCCTTTCGGATGATCGTCATATTATTTCAGAACTCTCTCACTACGCAGCGCTAGTGTGCAAGCGAATTTCCTGTATAAGCTGTATCTCGAGAACCTGGCCATATAGAAGGTTACTGTCTTCAACAAAGTTGTTCAGATGACTAAGTCCTTTCGGATGGTCGTCATATTAGTTCAGAACTCTCTCACTACGCAGCGCTAGTGTGCATGTGCAATTCCTATATAAACTGTATCTCGAGAGCCTGGCCATATAAAAAGTTGCTGTTTTCAGCAAAGCTGTGCAGGTGATCAAGTCCTTTTGGATGGTGGCCATATTAGTTCAGAACTCTCTCACTACGCAGCGCTAGTGTGCATGTGCAATTCCTATATAAACTGTATCTCGAGAGCCTGGCCATATAGAAAGTTGCTGTTTTCAGCAAAGTTGTGCAGGTGATCAAGTCCTTTCGGATGATGTTCATATTAGTTCAGAACACGCTCACTACGTGGCGCTAGTGTGCAAGTGAATTTCCTGTATAAGCTGTATCTCGAGAACCTGGCCATATAGAAGGTTACTGTCTTGAGAAAAGTTGTTCAGGTCACTAAGTCCTTTCGGATGATGGTCATATTATTTCAGAACCCTCACACTACGCGGCGCTAGTGTGCACATGAACTTTCTTAATATGTTATGACTCCAAAGCTTGTCCATATAAGATGTTGCTGTGCAATGTGAGAACAGGAATCGGAAAAAGGATGACGTGTAGAGGTCGGAAATCGATGTCAGATGCCATTTTGGAATCCAAGATGGCGGCCATTGGTTCAGGAAAAACTGTCAAATACCGTACAATATGGATATTTTTGGAAAGGGGATGACGTGCAGAGGCCGGAAATCGTTTTTTTTTCCTTTGGTTTGTTTTTTCCGTCGATCTTGTTTTCCGTGCTGAGCACCAATGCTACCGACGTGCCAGGAAGGCAGCTCCCACACCTGGACCCTACCTATTGACCCATCAACTCATGAACCGGGGACCAACGGCTTTACTTCCCATCCGAAGGAAGGCGTGATCAGAGATGTTATGCCTCAGAACATCCCGGCGGCGCCGACTGGGATTGAACCCAGGCCTGCTGGGGTGAGAGGTAATCACGCTTACCACTACACCACCGGCGCCGTTGGCCGGAAATCGTTGCCAGACGTCATTTTGGAATCCAAGATGGCGGCCATCGGGTCAAGAAAAACTGTCAAATACCCTATAATACGGGTATTTCCGGAAAGAGAACGACGTGTAGAGGCCAGAAATCGATGCCAGACGTCATTTTGGAATCCAAGATGGTTGCCATCGGTTCAAGAAAAACTGTCAAATACCCTACAATATGAGTATTTCAGGAAAGAAAACGACGTGTAGAGGCCGAAAATCGATGCCAGATGCCATTTTGAAATTCAAGATGAAGGCCATTGGTTCAATAAAAACTGTCAAATACCCTACAATATGGGTATTTCCGGACGTGTAGAGGCCAGAAACTAATGCCAGACGCCATTTTAAAAACCAAGATGGCGGCCATCGGTTTTAATAAATACTGTCAAATATCCTACAATGTAGGAATTTCCGAAAAGGGACGACGTGTAAAGGTCAGATATACATTCCAGACGCTATTTTGGAATCCAATATGGCGGCAACATGTTTTCCATAAATAAGGCTTACCAAGCATATTGCGTATATTTTATTGTGTATAGCGTATCATTGAGCAAGATCGCAACGTAACGTGGAAAATTCCTCAAAACAATAAAATGCTTTGATTTGTTTTGTTTTTTCTATCGTAAGCTACAGATTTATTCCACATTTTATTTTCACTTTCGATAACAAAGAACCAACCAGCGCTGTCAAGTTTTATGCATTCTAGTCACTCTCGTTCTTCCAACCGTGAGATGGGTCTCGAATTCCCTTAGCAAATCTTGCATTTTTGCACTCCGTTCAACATTGCTGTCCAATGTGCAGAAACTTTCGACCTCGGAGAGTTGATTTAGTTTTAACTCGATTTCTGCCGCACCAGGTGGTGAATGAAAATATCAACCATATTCACTGTAGAGGGGTCCAGGAATAAATTTGTAGCTGACGATAGAAAAAAAAACAAAACAATTAAAAGCGTTTTATTGTTTTGAGGAATTTTCCACGTTATGTTGCGATCTTGCTCAGTGATACGCTATACATAATAAATTATACGCAATATTCTTGGTAAGCCTTATATATGGAAAACATGTTTTTTTAACTAGTTCGTTTATTTGGAAGGCTCAATCACGTTAGCTTTACGGAGTCGATAGTTCATTGTTCTTTGTTTGTAACAACATTCACTTAATTCTATGTCTAGTAGGAGTTGGGCCGAATACTCGCGGCTTACTCGAGGTTAGAGAGGTACATTGTCGAAGGATAGGATCAGGGAAGGAGCTTGGGGGTAAGGTTTTGTTGTCTCATCAGAGCGTTGTCACCAGTATGAACGGTAGTGCGGTTCTAGTTTCGTCTGGAGTTCGATCGGCTATGGTGACCATGGAAAACATGTTGCCGCCATATTGGATTCCAAAATAGCGTCTGGAATCTATATCTGGCCTCTACACGTCGTCCATTTTCGGAAATTCCCACATTGTAGTGTATTTGACAGTTTTTCTTAAACTGATGGCCGCCATCTTGGATTCCAAAATGGCATCTTGCATCGATTTCCGGCCTCTACACGTCGTTTCCTTTCCGGAAATACTCATATTGTAGAGTATTTGACAGTTTTTCTTGACCCGATGGCCACCATCTTGGATCCCAAAATGTCGTCTGGCATCTATTTCCGGTCTCTACACGTCGTTCCTTATCCGGAAATACTCATATGGTAGGGTATTTGACAGTTTTTCTTGACCCGATGGTCACCATCTTGGATTCCAAAATGGCGTCTGGCATCGATTTCCGGCCTCTACACGTCGTCTCCTTTCCAAAAATATCCATATTGCAGGGTATTTGACAGTTTTCTTGAACCGATGGCCGCCATCTTGGATTCCAAAATGGCATCTGACATCGATTTCCGGCCTCTACACGTCATCCCTTTTCCGGTTCCTGTTCTCACATTGCACAGCAACATCTTATATGGACAAGCTTTGGAGACATAACATATTAAGGAAGTTCATGTGTACACTAGCGCCGCGTAGTGTGAGAGTTCTGAAATAATATGACGATCATCCGAAAGGACTTAGTCATCTGAACAACTTTGTTGAAGACAGTAACCTTCTATATGGCCAGGTTCAGCTTATACAGGAAATTTACTTGCTCACTAGCGCCGCGTAGTGAGCGTGTTTTGAACTAATATGAACATCATCCGAAAGGACTTGCTCACCTGCACAACTTTGCTGAAAACAGCAACTTTCTATATGGCCAGGCTCTCGAGATACAGTTTATATAGGAATTGCACATGCACACTAGCGCTGCGTAGTGAGAGAGTTCTGAACAAATATGGCAATCATCTGAAAGGACTTGGTGACCTGAACAACTTTGTCGAAGACAGTAACTTTCTATATGGTCAGGATCACGAAATATTCTATGTTGGAAATATGATCCATATATTATAGCGCCCGTCATAAGTAACATAAAAGCGAAGCGCCTCTAGCGGCGTAGTTCCCAATTTAACCTGAATCCAATGGCACAGGCTTGTTGGTCTAACCCAGTACAGCAACTTTGTCGAAGACAGTATAGCTTTATGTATTGAAACAAATGAGATAATCCACTACAGCCCCCATTAGTGAAAATCTCATAAGCTGTGGGTATCCTTATTCGCGGATAGCCCGGCAATAAGGATCCGGCAATAAGAGATACCGGCAATAAGGAATCCGGCAATAAGGATTCCTGACTGTAATACTACCGCCCGCCGCCGGCTGTAATGCCCAACAGAAGTAGCGCTTTCCAAGGGTGGTAAATATTGCTACGAGCACGAGATTCCTCTGCCTCTTCATCTCGTTTTTAGTCGTCGTAGAATATTGATAGCTAATACTGCAGCACAGGCTAAATACACTGCTACTTACAACACGGCGCGCGCGTTCCATCCTCCACAGCTTCTTTCTGCAACGATAGCAATTTGGTGGCGTCTAGTAAGGTACTATACTACTACAAAGTAGGCCATGTACGACTACAGAAGCGAAGGTGTTTCCAAATTAGTTGATTGGTTTTGTTTGTAGATGACGCGTGTGGGCAGGAAATATGCCAAAAGTAGGAGTACATGAATCCCCCGTATAGCGCGGTGTGTGGTGCA
Source organism: Ochlerotatus camptorhynchus (assembly GCF_037179485.1). Classification (NCBI taxonomy): domain Eukaryota; kingdom Metazoa; phylum Arthropoda; class Insecta; order Diptera; family Culicidae; genus Ochlerotatus; species Ochlerotatus camptorhynchus. The sequence continues at coordinate 178,788 of NW_027040993.1, forward strand.
GTCCACCAGCTAAGAACGGTAGACCTTTCACAGATGCGATAGAACTCTACGGTAGCCGCCGGACGGAAATTTTTCTTAAAATTCTCAATCAGCAAATCAGCTCAATTGGGTTGTTTAGGGGTATTGAGGTAAATACATATTCGTTATCTGCATTGAAAATGAAACCGAAATCCAAAATTTCATTAATTTTGGTACACTGGAACTATTTTAAATAAGTACGATTACATTAGCAAAAATCACCATCTTAGCGTCCCTTGGTGGAACTTTGTATGGGAGCGAGCTTTCAACGAATAGATTTAGTGTCAACGATCAAAAATATAAATCTTGGTTTAAAAATCGAGATGAATGTCTACGGGATCGATAAAAATATCGTTGTGCTCAGAAAACGAAGCTCTTTCAGATGATGTATAAAAATTGGTATATTTTTCGACATTAAACAACCCAATTGGACTGCAACATCCATCGTAGTATTCGGGGGATTCCTATAGGTCTACTTGCATTGTATTTTAAATATGATTGTAAGAGATGCGATAATTACACTCAATAAAACTCCTGTTTTGTTGCTCCGGTGGTAGAAATGCGGCTACACGACTAATGAAAAATGCCGTCGGTCTTCGAGCTGTAATCAGTTTTTGATTTAAAAACAAAAGAACAACGGAAGTGAAATACCTAAATGTTTTGCCATTAAGAAGATGCTTTCAATAAGAAATTCAAAATTAATATTATTACAAATCGGTGAAACTTTTCTCAATGGATTAATGTAAGCTGCCAATTTTAATCTCACTGCTACTGACAGCATGGCGCCACATTCCTATGGGCAAAAATCTATTCTAAAATATATAGGGTTAACTACCTCATTTCCGGCCTATTAAGCACAACCCGCACTTAGTCTTTTTTAATCTAGCGCAGTTTAGCACCAAACGGAATGTTATTATTACTGATGGTTTTCAAATGTATTTACCTTTCCGCACGTACCACAAGATTTGAAAAAGAGAAACCAATTGTTGAGATATTGTCAAAAGTCTAACACTGCTTCTTGACGCCAAACTCGGCCTACGGATTATAAACTCGGCCTAACGCACTGACGAGTGCACGGATGGATTTGAGTTCACTCACTCGACAAAAAGTGACACAACAGCGGGGCCCTGTTTACTAAAAATGAACACATATATGTTCATTTTTAGTAAACAGGGCCCCGCTGTTGTGTCACTTTTTGTCGAGTGAGTGAACTCAAATCCATCCGTGCACTCGTCAATTGAAACGCCATCGAAACGCCAATGAATTCCATCGGCCTATCGGAGGAAGATAAAAATTGATTCGGTCGGAGTGTTTCTTTTGTTTTGGGAATAATGGGTGCAAACCTTCATACCACGCGTTCTCATTGACTTCGTTCGGTAGCTTATTTACTCAAGTATCGTAACAAACGCATATTTGACTTGTTAACTCTGAAATCATGGATTTATTTGAAGTATTCTGCTCGATAGGCCCAAAATGGGCGATTAGGCCGAAGTAGTTCTCTACCCTATATTTACGGAGAAATGAATTTTTTTTCCAGAAGTAGCAATTTTAGAAGCGAAACAGAATAAAATATTTGGTGGGCCAGTTCGGTAAAAATAAAAGCTACCCTACCACTCGTACCAAATTTTATTGACATCTGTTGCGAAAATCAACCCCTACTGTTGATCTATTAGCGGTCTATGCTCCTGGTTTCTCGGCTTCCTTCAATCCTCGGGCCTTATTATGGAAGTCGATTCGTAGTAAATTTCGTATAATCACTCGTAATGTTAAAGCTGCGGTTGTCTAACAATCTAATTTTTCTCTGAACTGACAATATTAATAGTAAGTTTCTTAATGATGGAAACATAATGAAAGTAGATTGATGAAAATGTTCAAGATTTCCTGAAAAAATATGGAGCGTGACGAAAGTGAGTGGTAGAACGGCACCGCTTCAGATTTAGAAGCAAGTAATAAAAAAAAAGTTTTTCGCAGATTGATTGAGATTTTTCAAGCATCTTACTAAGGTAAGGTAACCAATCAGGCTAAGGCATTGTTATCCTCTGTTGTCCGCAGAAGTCGTCTTCGCAGCCTCGTAGTCTGCGAAGGGTCCGCAGGTCGCCCACCCCTTGATCGATCCACCGTGCCCGCTGCGCGCCTCTTCTTCTTGTTCCTGTTGGGTCGCTTTCGAAAACCATTTTCACTGAGTCGTCGTGCGACATTCCTGCGACGTGCCCAGCCCACCATAGTCGCCCAATTTTTGCAATGTCGACGATGGATGGTTCTCCCAGCACCTGGTGCAATTCGTGGTATATTCGCCTCCTCCACGTTCCGTCATCCATTTGCACTCTTAGGCTTGCAATTTAGATGTAACACTAAATTCCGGATTTTCCGTGGCAAAAAATCTATTACCATCACGTCTCCTTCGAAATAGTTAAAACACCGTTTCAACACGTTGGTCCCGACCAGAGCTGGTAAATATCACGGTCGTCATGCGACAATCAGCTCCTCTCACTATCACGAGCCGATACTAACTATCATGAGATTTCTTGTCTCTTTCCAATGATCAAGCACTCACGAGAATAATTGTCATACGGTTTTGACATTAAATTTCTAACTGAATTTGGTCAAGCAACAATATGTAATCGGTAGAGTGAATATATATTTAAGATTTACGTGGCACAAGTAACAATAATATTAATAAATGAGTTTTCCGTCGATCTTGTTTTCCGTGCTGAGCACTAATGCTACCGACGCCAGGGAGGCAGCTCCTATAATACCTGGACCCTACCTATCGACTCATCAACTCATGAACCGGGGACCAACGGCTTTACTTCCCTTCCGAAGGAAGGCGTGATCAGAGATGTTATGCCTCAAAACATCCTGGCGGCGCCGACTGGGATTGAACCCAGTCCTGCTGGGGTGAGAGGTAATCACGCTTTCCACTACACCACCGGCCCTGCTAACATAGCCATGTTCTGTCATTACAAAAAAATCGATGAAGCAAACCTCTATCATGGTTTTCTCATCTTATGATAGCGACAGAAGTATCTCTGTAAACATCGCGTGAGATCTTTCATTGAAAATGATATTTGCTTGCCCTGGTCCCGGCCCTTGTGCTGATGGGCTCGAGATGTAGGATCCAGGTGAAGTTGCCTCCCTCGCGACGGATATTTGCATATTTACGAATTGCTTTTTTGTGATGACTTACTTCTAAGCTACTACTATTAGATGGTTACAAAAACTGATGGAATAGAGAAAAATACAGAAGCCCAAACAAATTGATGAGTAACTTCATGTAGACGAGGTTTAATTTGAGGAAGCATATTTTTCAAATTTAACAAGTCCTTGATTGAATAACATAATTTGAAAGTATTTCTTAGAATGAGTTTCATTCTAGGCAGCTGCTTTCTATCACCTCTTGAGTCGACTTGCTTGATTTCCTTGTTGAGGATCCATGAGCCCCTTCTCTGCTAATTATATACCGCCATAATCAGGAATTAGAAGCCTTTTATAGCCTACTTAGTAGAGGAATGGTAACTATATTACCAAGCTGGAGGTTGCGGGTTACATTCTCGGTCCGTTCGAGAAAATCTTTCGATTTAGAAATTGGAAACGCTCCCAAACAAAGCGTAAAAAGCCCAGTAGAGTTTGAGTGTTTTTCGCAGATATGCAACACGTCTTTCTGGCGTATATTAGCACAGATTTCATATTGGGATTGAACATCCAGATTTTGGAGCGTTTACTAATCTGCTTTTATAAAAGCAGCCGTAGCCTACCAGACTGACGCTATCTGGATGCCAAGATAGTGGACACTTCCAACTTACTCACTGCTTGCCCAGCAAATGTTGGAAGGGTTGTCCGTGTTGACATCCAATTATTTGATGGTGATGGTGAGAACTGCCGTAGAAAAGCGTTCGGCTAGGTCGTCGAGCTTAAGATCCACGAACATTGCATCCGTTAAGAACCACCCACATTAGATCCGTTTGCGCATTTTGACAGTTATTTGACAGTTAGACAATAGATTTAGCTATTACAACCGGCAATAAGGATCTAATGCGGGTGGCCCTTTAGTGATACATTGCAGCAGAGTGACAACCAAATATATTGTCCAACTGCCAGATTTTCCGCAAGGGTTCACCATCGGATGTATATCAGAGCACCAGGGGCTGATCATAAACCACTTAATACAAATTTGCATCAATAGATTATGTCAATATTGATATTTGAAGTGTTTTCTCGGTTAATAGGACCAACCACAAACACGCGTCATTTTCCTTCTCCGCCACTCTTTTTCTCTTAGAGAATCAGAACTATTTAATTGTGCTTAAATTGGAATATAGAAGAAAAAAATCAATCTTATAATTTAGAATCTATTTTATGTTTGAATTATTAAGGACAAGATTGATAAAATCCTCAATTTCTAAAAATCCATAAATTTAACTTAAATTTGGCAAAACTGTGATTTTTTTTCCAGAATATCATGTTTTCTTGCAAATAGTTATTTATGCACCAACTTGCAAAATGAAGATTTAATCAGCACGTATTACGACGAGTGCTGAAAAAATCGAGGTTTGCAACGAGTTGCATACAACGTTTTATTGCATTTTTGAAAAATACCCTTTGAGTTTTAATTCAGTCTTTTAACAACTAATGTTCAAAGTATTATATCTGTGATAAAGAATATTGGAAGCAGAAAATTAAACATTTCAAGAAAGTGATTTGTTGAGGCATCTTCCAAAGCTGATGGAATCCCTCTTCACACCTATTCTTTTGAATGTTTTTAGAAGATAACTGCCCAATCAATCTAGAAATAGAGTTTTGGTAAAGTGTTGCCAAACCTTTATTTCTGAGTTTGAAAACTATCAATATGTTTTTTGCATGTTCAAAATGTATGTAATTTTATTCGTCTTGACCGACAAACAGACAGCTTGTTAGTTCATATGCTGATCTTCTATCACTTATATAAATGTAAGTTTATATTCAATGTAGATTTGAAGAAAAACCTCAAGTCCCCATTTCCATTAATGTATAAGTTAGGTAGAGGAGTGTGCATTTAACTAGTACTGTCGCATTAATGGCCCTTCGCTTAATGTCATCTTCTATTCAATTTTCATACTGCCGTACTCTAGCGGAACTATCAACCTATCCTCTTCAGAACTTTCTCTAGCTAATAAATTATCACACAGCTTCATGTTGATATTAGTATAGCATTTCCAACCAACTCTGAAATAAGTTAGTTTATATTTTTGATAGTAGGTTATGCAGCCAGCTCCAAGACAATATTCTATCGCCTAAAAGATAGAAATGTTCGGGTTGTACTGATGCTTCACATCTAGTTATTTTATCTTAAACGCAAAACACATAAACTGCCTATAATCACATATCAGTTCATTATGGATTTTTGAATTTTTTTAGATAACAACGATATGCACTAGCAATTTGTCTAGATGACTGCCATTTTCCATGGGATACACTGCGCTGGTCATTCACTAATTGTTTTTCCGCAGTAATTTGAAAAAAATTCTCACAAATTAATTTTTCAATACCATTTACATTTCGGATAATGTCTGCCATCCCCCTCTTGTCCATCTGTTGCGTTGAGCGATGTCCATCTGAGCCGTTGAGTGAAGATAATCATTATTTGAGGCATTTTGTCTGTCTGATTTGATTCAAGGAAATAAGTAATAAAAATTCCAATCGTTCGAAAGAAAAGATCTGGAGAGTAATTCAATTTGCTTTGAAAAAACTTGAAAAAATACACCTTCTAATCATATTTTGTATTTTTCTTTCAAAACTCTACATCACAGCAACTATATTTTGAACGTTTTTTGTTTAATCTGTCTTGTGGATATAAATATTTGATTTGATAGCACCATCGCGTTCCACAGACTTTTTTTTTACGTATCAGGCATAACATTTGATAACGGCACAAAAGCATTTGTAAACAAACTTTCTAAGGTCCTCTACACGCGAACCAAAGTACGCCCACGCAAACCAATACCACTTTCGAAAAGGTGATAGTTGCCCCTATCCGATGATGTTGTTGGTTTGCATGGGCGTACTTTCGTTCGCGTGTAAAGGATCTTAGAAAGTTTGTTTATAAATGCTGTTGTGCCGTTATCAAATGTTATGCCTGATATATGTAAAAAAGGTCTGTGGAACGCGACAAATAAAACACTTATCCCCACATGCAAAGCCGTTCTTCTTCTTCTTATTCGCATTTCAAGCTTATTGCTTAGTTCATATGATCTTATTGCGTGTTCTCAACTTAGTGTTCTAAATGCACTTCCTCAGTTATTAATTGAGAGCTTTCGATGACAATACCAATGCATGAATTGGTATATTGTGTGGCAAGCACAATGATACTCTATGCCCAGGGAAGTCCAGAAAATTTCTAACCCGAAAGATTCCATCGACCGGACCGGGAATCGAACCCGCCGCCTCCGGATTAATAATACCGTAATAGGCTCCTCAAGCAAAGCCGTTGGTCCACGCCAATGTGTGTTGATGGATGCGATATCATACGCCGGTGAGGAAGCTGCTTCCCTACACATTCGATTGTCGTCAATGGATGGCTTGTTGTCCGTCGGTGATTAACAAAAAAATGCGGAACAGAGACCGACGTCATCCAAAAAACATTCCATTAATGTTTTTAGATGGACAATGTATCTTAAAATTTGGTAACACTATAAACTATTTATTCTTGGTTTTATGTATTCTTGCTTCAAAATACACTTGAAACAGTAGGCGAGAAAAATGAATTCTTTTACTCAGAAGAGCAGGCGAAAATTAAATTTAAAAAATAGTGTTTCTCATCATTTTTGGCATTCTTTGATTCAAAATGTTGTATCTCAGGAAATACGCAAATTACTTTTTCTGAAAAGTGTTTCTTATGTATAAAAAAGGAGAACACCATGGTGCTGTCAGAATAAAAACCTAAAAATAATCATTCTGAGAAAATTATATACTAAGTCTTTAAACGCCCATATAAAATATTCGGCAACATTGAACAGTGAAATTCATATTTAGATTCCTTGTCTAATTAACTCTATAATGTTAATTGTAGCTTTATTTGTTCCGAAAATATTGATAAAATAAAGTAGCGCGTTCTTAAAAATTACGAAAAATTTATAATGCCCCCCTTGATCTCGGTGCTTTGATTGGCACAAAAATTTGGATTCATAAAAGTTAGACCAAAATAAACATCTCCAAATTTGGTACAAATCGGAAGAGGTCAATTTTACTTATGTATTTTTTTTCTCGGTCACTCGGCATTGAATGACCCATTTACAATTTTCCATTTGATGTAAAAAACATTAGAAGGACTAAATTATTCCAAGATAACAGAAAATTTCAACTGATTCCCTCTTTGTGATAGCCAGATAACGCAAACTTATGGATATACAGAAAATATATATTCAGTGCATGTCCGGAGAGAAAAAAAAAACGTCAAAAGTGTTGGAATCCTTCTGTCTGCCTTCATTGTTGGCCAAGTTCTGAAGGAGATGATAGGGTGTTATAGAATGCATTGCATAAAAAATACCACAAAATAGATGATTACTCGATACTCTTATAAAGCGCTCGCCCGTCGTCTGATGCCTCTCACATTTCTCCTAATAATAGCCAAGTGGAAAAGTGATGAAGAAAAGTATCGAAAATTATAATAATAATCCTCTCCATGGAATTGCTTTTGTTATGCTCGTTTGGCCCTCTGATTTGCTGCTTCTGCTGTTGCTGCTGGTTGGTGGTATCCCCTCTGTGGATGATGGTCGATACGGTTCAGGCCAACCATTTATTGTGTTTCATTTTTTTTTAAGCATCCACTCGCACTCGTCTATCCACCAGTCAGCTCATAATCTTGTTGTTGCTTTGTGAATCGGGAAGGTGGTTAATAATATTCAACCGGAGAGGAGAAAAGATTTTGCGGTTAGTTGCTACGTGTGTTTGTTGAGCCTACTAGTCGTTGTGGCGCTGAGCATGACTAATTGGATTTAAAACACTGAAAATGAAGGGTTTACCAGTATATGAGCACGTGCCTCCTTTTTTTTTTGCTTCTGCAGTTCATTCTGAATTAGGAAATTCGATACTCTTTGGGAAACAATATCTCAATTTTTCCACAACTATCTCACTTTCCTGGCAAAACTGGCGAATCCCTACGGTTTCAGTTTGCCACTCTGCAAAAGTCATTTTAGGTGTCAATAATTTGGTAACGTGATCCCACAAAAGTGTGGGCTCGTTGAGTGGAGGTGCGAATTCGGGTAAATATTCTCATTTCAATGGCAATCGAATGCTAGTTAAGCGCTCAAATAATTAATTATAACTATCGTAATTTGTTCAAATAGCAACACGTCCCATTCACATGGTATCCAGTTTCGGTGTCATTAGAGTGGGGCTTTGAAGTGACCTTGTGTAAATAATAGGTCGAGTGAATAACTAAAATCGCAACGCAATGGCTTTGCACTCAATTAACTTCCATTGGCAGCGGAAATAATTGTTATGTTCACGATTGATAATGCCGCATTCAATGGTCTATATATTAGTTTTCGAAAAGTAGCAGTTTCCAGTCTGCATTTATTTAATGTGATAAAGTAGTTTAGTTCATTGGGTGGATACGTTGATACGTAAGAAGAAAGTTATTAGACATTTGATTCGGTTTTTTATGAATGTGTTCTAAGCGGAATGCTTAAATAAAACAGCAAAAAAGATTATCTTCCATTTAGTTCCACTTAATTAATATTGGTACCCATGACAGATACGTATTTCGACTACAATGTGCAGTCTTCATCAGTGTCATTCCCACTAAAGAGAGTTGTATACATTTTTCTCCTTTGCCTTACTTAAATCTTTGTTTTTTTTTAGGTAGGTTCTGATTCTACACATTGCAGTTTCATTTTTATACTTGTGATCTTGACATTTTTTATCTAGGGGATGAGTACTTAGGGGGTTAGATTTTGATAAGTCTCTAGTGACACTGATGAAGACTGCACATTGTAGTCGAAATACGTATCTGTCATGGATACCAAAATGAATTAAGTGGAATTAAATGGAAGATAACCTTTTTTGCTGTTTTTTTTATTTTTTCATTGGACATGTTTCGCTGCTAAGGATATTGTCTCAGTCCTGGTTGATCTAAGGGATCAAATTAGCCATTTTGGGTTATATCCCTTAGCTCAGTCGGTAAAGGCGCAGCTACAAAGCAAGACCATGCTGGAGGTGGCTGGGTTCAATTCCCGGTCCGGTCTAGGAATTTTTCGGGTTAGAAAATGTCTCGACTTCCCTGGGCATAGAAGTATGATTGGAATTGCCTTGGCACACAGTTATAGGGTAACCAACTTGAATTGGACCCCTACATATTTTGGACCCTTTTCATATATTTTCCTCGCTTACTGTCTAGTTTCTTCAAATTCATCTGGGTTGATGTTGTAATTACATTCTTTCAATTACTTGCTATGTCTCAAGATCATTAGTTCACCTCAAATTGCTTACAATTGCTCAATTTATGCAGTTTTAGAAAATGTTATCGAAAAAGTTTCATGTTTCGACGTTTGTCAAGAGGAATCGGCGTTAGTGGACATGTTTTAAATTTGGTCTAAAATATACAATTCAATGATTTTTTTTATCAAATCAGTTTATCTGACTTTGGAAGATGTATTTCACGTGTTTATAAAGATTTCACCTTAAGATTTTACTTAAAAAGTATTAAATAAAAAGTGTCCAAAAAAGATCGTAAAAAAATGTTACCAACATATTTTGGACACTTATCAAATGAGAATCACCAAAAGAGCGACAAAAAAATTCCGGTTGGTCGATCGTGCTATTATCTCAGCTTTCTGATTAAATTGGTAAGTAAATCAATCAAAATTATATGAATTCATTGTTTTTAAATATATTTCTTGTTTATCAGGCGATTCAAAATAGGAAAAACGGCAAAACACGTAGAGTGGTCCACTCTGAGTTTTCCTAGTTTTCCTAGTTCCTAGTTTTACACAAAAGTTTTCCTATCTCCCAAACGCATTTAACTAAGGGGCTGTTCATAAACTACGTAGACGCTTTAGGGGGGTGGGAGCGCTTGGCAGATGTCTACGGTCCATACACTTTTTTAAATTTTGTGTTTGAGACTGTCTTCTACGGAAGGGGGGGGGGGTGGTTGAAATCTCTCAAAACCGTCTACGTAGTTTATGAACAGCCCATACAAAAAATAATATGGACTGCAAGCATAGAGTCAGGTCTCCGTATTAAGATTTACTTCTGAATGATTTTTTTTATGTTATGATCAGTTGTTTCCTTATGTTATGTTATATTTCCTCCGTTACTCGCGCCAACTTTTGTAACACGAGTACTCACGCGTTGTACTTTGTACAACAGTGTGAGTTTTCCATTTCCATTTTGCAGCCGAGCTACCAATCGATCTGAAATCAAAGAGTATTCCTCAAAAAACTTGCTTTTAACTAAACAAGCTAAATATTTATTACAGTTAACCCCCAAAATATGCGGATAACAGAGAAAATGTAAATGGAAACCGCGTAAATGGTGTCTATACTTCGAGGGTTCTGACTTAATTGATTACAACATGGAATATCTCGAGATCCTGACCAGATAGAAAGTTACTGTCTTTGCCAAAGTAGGTCTAGAGATCATAACCTTTTTGCTGGTGGACAGTAGTTCAAAATTTACTCACTACATAGCGCTAGTATACATGTGAAGTTCTCGCATGTGATATATCTCGAAATCCTGACCAGACAGAAAGTTACTGTCTTCGGCAAAGTTGTTCAGGATGTTAGGATCTTTTCGTTGGTGTACAGTAATTCAGAATTTTCCCTTTACGTGGCACTAGTATGCGGGTCATTTAGAGATATTTTATATGCAAGGATTTCACGTGTCTTTCAACGTCACCTAGTGAGAAAATTATGTACTTTCCACCAACGATAGGGTTTGATCTCCTGGACAACTTTGCCGATTACAGTACATTTTTAGCAGGTATTGAGATATATCATATCTTAGAATTGCACGTATATACTAGTACCATGAAGTGAAATATTCTGAACTGCCGTCCACTAGCCAAAAGGCCTTGATACCCTGAACAACTTTGCCCAAGACAGTAACATTCTATCTTGTCATGCTCTCTAGATATTTTATATGAGAGAATTTAACGTGTATACTAAAACTACATAGTGAGAAAATTCTGAACTATTCTACACCAAGCAATAGGCTTTGACCTCCTGAACAACTTTTTCAAAGACAGTAACTTTCTATTTGGTCAGGATCTCGAGATATATCATATGCGAGAAGTGTATATGTATACAAACGCCACGTGGTGAGAAAATTCTGAACTACTGTCTACCAGTCGAAAAGTCTTGACCCCCTGAACAAGTTTGCCCAACACAGTAACTTTCTAGCTGGTCAAGAACTCGAGCTATTGTATATGCGAGAATTACACGTATATACTAGCGCCTCGTAGTGTGAAATTTCTGAACTACTCCACCAACGAAAAGAGCTTGACTTCCTGAACAACTTTGCTGAAGGCATTTACTTTCTATCTGGTCAGGATCTAGAGATATTTTATACACGAGAATTTCACATGTATACTAGCACCACGAAGTGAGATAATTCTGAACTATTGTACACTAAAAAATAGGATTTGACCTCCTGAACAACTTTGCCGAAGACAGTAACTTTCTATCTGGTCAGGATCTCGAGATATTCCATGTTGTAACCAATTATGTCAATCCCACGTAGTATGGACACCGTTTAGGCGGTTTCCATTTAAATTCTCTCTATTATCCGCATTTTGGGGGTTAATTGTAATCAAAGTTTAGCTTTTTTAGTTCAAAACAAGTTTTTTGAGGAATACAAGTTGGTTTCAGATCGATTGGCAGCAACGAAATGGCAATGGAAAACTCATATGTGTTGTACAAAGTACAACAGCGCGAGTAACGGGTATAGTTGCTATATGAATATGAAATTTTGGAAACCGTTTTCTCGTGACTCAAGGCTCGCCTACCTAAACTAACACCATCTTTGGGTTGGCGAAAGTTTCCCCTATCCGACGGTGCCGGTAATTTGCGTTCGATTGGCTAGGAAAGAATAATCAACGTTTTGTTTATAAAAGTTCATAGTACCTTTTTAATTGTTGGTCTAAAATATATTGAATTGGTTCCGCTTTACGGTAGATCGTAATTCTATACGCCAGACTATGAATATAGCGACTATAGTAACGGGGGGTTAACTTTTATGCATACCGTAAAACGGGGTGTAATTGATCAGCGGGGCAAAATTGATCGCTATTGTTTACATGTTTTTCGTTATTAAGTTTACGAATGTATATTTGTATACATTGTAAAAATATTATGCATAAGTACAATATTGGGTATACTCAGCGATCAAATTCACCCCGCTGATCAATTTCACCCCGTTTTACGGCATCTTCTTTGAAAATTTTCCCACCTAGACGGACCTAACAAATGCGACATAGGATATATATTAACATTACCGTCGTAATTAATCATAGGTTAATCATAGGTTGAAAGAACTTCAGCATGTCCAAAATATATTCGTTCCCATTCAGTGTATCCAAAATATATTATGGACACTGTCCAAAATCAAGTGGAAGGGTCCAAAATATGTGAATATCATGATGTGAAAAGAATTATTTCGAGTATATATCAATAAATAAAACATCTAGTGACATTTTACATCCAAGATGAGTAGCTTTCAAACACAACCGCATGTAAATTGCATAATAATAATAAACAAATAATATTATTTTGACATAAACGTGATCTCACTTCCTCTAGGGGTCCAAAATCAGTTGGTTACCCTACCAATGCAAAAATGGTACAGGCATCGAAAGCTCTCAATTAATAACTGTGGAAGTGTATCTAGAACACTAAGTTGAGAGCACGCAATAAGCTAATATGCTATATACAATAAGCTTGAAATGCGAAGAAGAAGAAGAAGAAGATGAAGGGTTATATCGAAGACATCACATCAAGAAGACTGGCAACTTTGCCAGAATCCAAGCGACAAATACAATAGCGCTGCGCTTGGGTGAAGGTGGAAGCAACGCATAGCAAAATGAGCAAATACACAAACCTCTCTTCTGAGGATGTAATCTTTGCTATTAAATTCGTTTGAGCATTTACCTTTGAGTGGCAGATGACGCGATTGCACCTGTCTCATAGTGTTCGTATGAGAAAATGGAAGAGTTGCCAGTCTTCTTGATTTGTTTTCTTCGGTTATATATTATATACAGAGGAATTAGGTTGTAATAGATGGGCATGTAATTCATGAATCTGTTCCGGCATGTTTTGTTGCTAAGAACATCGTTCAACCCTGGTTGACGGATTCTTCATATACCATAAAGAAGATTATTCAAAGATTAGTATTCCAGAATAAAATGTTGGCCTATAAGATATCCCAAATGTATGATTGACTATTGACTAATACAAACGTATTCAGATTTCTGTGTGCGATACACAGTAAAAAAAATCCCTATTTTTCACTAATACTGTTTATGGTTTTTCATGAAGAATTGTTTTTTTTTTATTTCATAAGATCGTTTCATGCACAAATTACATCAGTATTGCGTTGAAATAAAGCTAAAAAATAATAAAAGTTGATGTTCTAAGATTTTGGATAATTTTACTGTAATCATTGTGCCCAAAGTCAGAAAAGTTAGAATTTTTGCCGTAAGTTTGAATATCTTAAAAATGCACTTTTATGTTAATGAAGTTCTAAGCAGCTTTTATTTCATTTGTGGACAAAAATTAGACGTTTTTTTTTTACAGTTTGAATTTTTTCAGAAAAGGCAATCTAGTTTCCACAATTTTGTCTCAGACGTCATTCCGATTCGATGAGTCGTTTTCGTGCTATGATTCATTGAAAAATATCGAATGCGACATTTTGAAAAATTAGGCGGGAGTCAAAATAGCCGAATCCCAACAAAAACTTGTTTCATTGCCATATCGAACAATTATGCGAAGTTTCATTAAATTATGAAATTATGAACGGTTCGCTTATTTGTGTGTTGTTTGGCATGGATTTGCTCTTGGGTAGTAATAAACGGTGGAACTGCTAAATAAACACTAAATTGAGAACACGCATGAGTGTATATGAAAAATGTATTGAGATAGAAGAAAAGTAGGCTATAAGTTTCTTCTGTAGTCAATTTTGAATAATCTTTTTTAATCTCGGAATTTTTAAAAAGATTACTCAAAATCATACAAATGTAATGTATGAACATGATCTGCTAAATCTCTCATGTACAATTAATTAAATATGTCTTTAGCGTGACAAAATGACCTACGACATAGGTACGAGCCAAATAATAATAGGTGATCACGGTAAGCAACAAATATATATATATATATATATATGTATATATATTTTAACTTTGCTTGTAACAAACGCAGTTGATAACATACTATAGCTTAATCAGAACGGTGGAGTGACATAACCAAAATTTCTTCGGTGATTTACATGTTACATCAACCGCGTTTATTGCAAACAAACTTTCAAACATTTTTATCTTTTCTTTCCACCACTATGTTGCAGAGAGAGTTTGACATGACAATCATGGCAATCTTTATTTTATTTCGTTGTTTCTTCTCTGTGTTTTGATTCCCTGCTCATGTGCTCAAAAGTAGTTTCAATCTATAAAACTCTAAAGTTTGTTTCTATTGTTTCATCATGCTTCATTAACTTCTTACATCTTACATTTGAAAATTAGATGATCAAAAGATCAGCCGCATACCGGTTGCAGTACTTGTAAAATTAAAATTAAAAACAAAAACACATAGCTGCGATTCTAAATCCATGCGGACTAAATGAGCCACCGGGTAACCTCTGCTTGTTGAAATTCCAACAAACCAATTGCCTTCCAAAAGCAAAAAAAAAGAAAACATCAGATCGAGTATATGTACCACGGTATGGGAGAAAGCAATCACGATTGATAAACATGTTACACTGTTCAAAAGTATTTCAAGCACTGGACATCTATGAAATGTTCCACCGACTACCTCGGCCACCACCGTAGATCCCCACGATGCGGTGCCATGAAGATACGACGAGGAGATGATACCTGCCGCCACCGGCTGCCTTGATCCAAAAAAGCACTCGATAGACGAAAGCCTGCGTGAGAGCCTGGCCAGTGTGAGAAAAAGCAGAAGTGGCTCATCCGAAGAGAGGAAACCGAAAAGCTTACCGCCGAGAACTTCTAAGTTAACACTTGAGCAAACACTTGCGACTCAACATCAGGCAAATAGCTTTTCGTTATTGTTAATTATTATTTCACAACATCAAAGCTCGTGCACCGACTACCACGCGGTAGGACTTCACAACTGGTGGAACCTTGGAGAAATAGAGTGATGTTCTGAAACTATCCAAGCGGTTTTTTAAGTTTTGAAAAACAGTGACGACCTGCAATATCGTAAGAAAATAACAAAAATTACCTAAAATGGATCACCGTTTCTTCCTTCATACTCGAAGAGTTTTATTCGAACTGTGTAAAATGCCGCGCAATACCCCGTTCACACTACAGCCTATATTACGTGATATACAGTATCTTGATAAAAAACGTCATACATATGATCTCCAGTGAAAACTAAATATATGGATGCTGATATCAAGGTAGACTATATCACGTAATATAGGTTGTAGTGTGAACGGGGTATAAGCCTCTCGAATACTTCAAAATTTATTTGAACTCAAGTGCACTAAAAGCTTCAAAATCATCTTAAGTGAGCTGATCACCGGAATCGCAAGCAGACACACAAGCATATAGCGAACGATTTATAATTGTAATTAGTATTTACGCCAATAAAGCTGAGTAAACAGCCCGACTCAGACAAAGCGCGGCATGATGGCATGAAAAGGCTTAGCCCGTCCAGACGATGACTTACTTTATCCCATGGCTTTTGGTAGAAATACAAACGATTCGATAGAAATAAGCTTACGTGCCATGGAGCCTGGCGGATTGATTCATGTGTGCTGACTGTGTTGTGTCAAGTGTTCCCGGTGCCCTCCAGATAAATTCTTCATTATTTGTGGCGTCCTGAACATTCATTGAATCTAACATGCAGTTCATGAGAACGGAATAGAACCCGAAATACGTAAATAATATAAATAGGGACAGATTTCCAGTCCCGGAGGGTTGAATCAATCAGTTTGTGAATAAGGAGGCTTTTGTTTTATGAAGATTTACATATACAGTGCGTGTCATAGCAATGGAACCAGTTGAAATCTTAAGTCAATAAAACTGATATTTTTCTGTTATTTGTTAACCAAACTGTATGAAGTTTCCTAGACCTGGACAAGCCGAGTTGCTGTTGTTCAGGCATTTTCCAACTTCAACTTCTAATAGATAGGCCGTTATGTAACATTGAACATTCCAAAGGGATGTTAGCTGTTTCTCTTTGTGATGTTGACATATTTACACACAAAAATGGCTATGCATGATCAGAACACCAATGAACATAACTACAATATTTCACAGACATAAGTTTGCAGCACCTTTTTTAACTCATTTAAAATCGTGCAAAAGATTTAAAGTTTATATAGGGATTACTATCAAAGATTTTTCAATGCCACTGATATCGCTCTAACATGGGTTCAAGTTGAAGAAATTTTGTCAAAGTTTAATATGTTGTTGCTATGACAATGACCAACAATGTTTTTTTATAGTTAGTTTGATAGCATTTCTTCCATACAATTTATTTGTTAATGTCTATTAATGCTCTACAAAAAAGAAGGACTAGCGTTCTGATTCATATTTCGGACACTTTAGACATGTGCTGCAGATAACGCATATATAATTTGTGGAAACATCAGAATCAGAATGAAAGAACATACCCGACCATGGTTGGCTTTCACCAGCGGAGGCTAGCCAGAGCGCTACACTATCGTACCTGTTCAGGATGATTTAGTAGTAGTATCTGAACTTCAGGATGATTTGAAGAACGTCTTGTTAACGTTATTATTACTTAGCATTATTTACGAGAATTTCAGCTCCAAGCTGGTTCATCTCGGTATCTTATTAAATTGTTATGTATGCAAAATTATATATCATAGAACTATGGACCTGGCTGGATATCTTTCAACATTGAGAATATCGTCTAAGACTTTACTGATCACATTCCAGTTACGTATAGGGCCATAAGTTGTGTTGAATTTTTGAACGCAAGACAACTTTGAGCCAACTGTAGATCCTTTGTGAAAAACCGTAATTTTCTAACCGCCGAGATGCATTCCGCATATTGAATTGATAATATCTATTTCCAGGGTATGAGCCCGGCGTAGTGGCTAGCATCCATACCTTTTACGCTAAAAGTCACGAGTTCTAATATCATCCCCGTAAAACTCACAACTGACCAAAATGTGTATAATAATAAAAATCTGTAAAAGTTATTTTTAAAGGATGAAGTTCATCATTTGTATTTTGAAGACAAAATGAAAACAAGATAATTATTCTAGGGAGCAGGGAATCCAAAATTTCTAAAACTGACAAACTTACATGGTCCTAACGAATTTTCAGTAACCGTAAGTAATAATGACAAAATCGTATTGGTTTTTTTCATGAAAAACTCCTTCTGCAATAACGTTTGATGTACCGTGGATGAAAATGATAAAATTGTTTAAAAAACTTCTTCACAACATACGCGAGAGGTGATAAACTTAAGTAAATTGAGAATTTTATGTTGTGTCACATCACTGTTCGAGTGTTCCGATCAAGCTATGTCGTCAAACGCATTTGTTGCAACAAAGTTTGCAAACAATATATCGTTTTCTTTTCATCGTTCCGATCAAGCTATATTGCAGAGAGAGTTTATCGTCACAAGCGTTTTGTATTTCAGTTGGTTTCTGTGTTTGGATTCCCTGCTTCTGAGTGAAACACAATGCTGAAATATTTCACTGCAGCATTTCAGTGTATCTATTATAATGCCCTTTAGCTATCAATTATTAAAACAAAACAAAATACTGTAAAGGCTCGATGTCCGGACAGTTAGTTTACAAACCCGGACGCTTTTAAAAGTTGATTATCTCTACTCTGCCTACTATGCCTGAAATAGCTCGTAAATTTTATTCATGACTTAACATTTAATAATAAATGCAATGGCCAGATCAACGAACCGTGCGGTATTCAGTGAATTTCGATATTGAAAACAAAGTTATTTAAAAATGTTGTGAGAAACAACATGTAGATGTTCAAATATGAATTCAAGAAAAAATTGGAAATATTATATGATTATTACTATCTCCAGAACCAGTTGAACGATTCCAAAAATATGCAATATCATTATATGAGATCATGGAACCTTTTATTTGGTTCTAATATGTCCAATTGTGATTGCCGAGAAACCATTATCACAAATTATGTTCCGTTCAGTAGAATGTAAGAAATTTCACCTCAATCACTGTCACTTCTTAACATGTCTAAGGGTAGTGCTTAATTTTTGCTATGAGTCATAATAGACATTTTTTTTATTTATTGAGGAATTCCAATATGAGCATACACTTAAAAACATACAAACATATCGATCCTATGGACAGTAGAAGCGGTTCATTCGTTTTTCATTGCACTGCATTCATTTACAGCACCACTGGATAGTGGCTGGAAATTGAATATTTCCGTTTCCCTGATTCAACAACCGGTAGATCAATCTACTGACAGAGCAGCCACTCTGGTAGATGCAATTAACACTATGCTGGAATAATGAACTAAATATCCGTGAAAATCAAGCACAAAGCTTCCATCCAGTGAAATACCTGCTCTGACTGGCAGAGCAAAAAAACGAGACAAGCAGCAAAGAGCATCGCAGATTCACTGTTCGTGTAGCTACCATCCCGTATAATGCAATAATTTCCGGTACACTCTGTCGGATGATCCTCCTACCAAGGCAAAAATGGAGAGTAAAGTTTGTTACTATGCTTTCCTGTTTTGAAATTAGATCGGTTAGTTAGAGCCCAAATGTTGGTGAAATGCAACTTTTCCATTGCACATCGCAAATGCGGAACTATCGTCTTTCAGTCGGCAGCCAGCACTGTGTATCGACCCTGGCTTATTTGTGGATTTATCGTTGCATCCCATTGGAAAGCAAAATCTACAACCGGAAACTGGATCGGAATCGTTCGTATACAGTTTTGCAATGTGGTGTTGTGCCAGAGCATACAGTTTCACCTGATAAGTTGGATGTAATAATTTTGAAATTTCCCCAATGCAAAATTGGAATATCACTAGTTACTCTGATATAGGCGTACTGTAAAGTAGTCGGCGAATGTGCTACTGCGACAACTAGCATGTAACAAAATTCTCCCATTTTGATATGGAGAGGCAGTGCAAAAGCGAGATTATTTCATTATAAATATTATCAAATTATGACTGTGATAATAAATTGTACTAGTCTTTCGTTTGGGGACGGTTTGCCGTTGTCGGTTGCTCTGTGCTGGTTTTCAATGGGCCTGCAGGCTGGTTGGAGCGCTGAAAATACTGATGCCTGTCTAACTCAGCAAGAAGTTCGGGCAAACATAAATGGGTGGTGACGGGTGACGAACTTTCCGGGGGATCTTTCAGCCAAGAAAAACGAACGCCAGGCACTCTGTCAGCCGGTCCCATCCGGGTATTTGTTTTGGCGTACACGAGGGAAATTGAATTAAATTACGATTATTGCTTTTTATCGCTTCACATAAATTTAATAAATTAAATCAAAATCTTTATCACAACATAATAAACAATGCAGTTAATGGTGTAGAAAACGATTCTATTATGGAAATAATCGCTGTCAGGTTTAAGTGATCTGTTGCCATCAGCCAACGCAGGGTGCAAACAAAGATATGAGTTCACTTTTGACACAGATTATTTCCGGATCAGATTTCGAATAAATCTTCCGGAGCAAATTTTCGGCCACCATAAAGCATCCGATAATCTTCATTCTAGTATGAGATGAAAAAGTTGCGGAGGTAATGTAACGCAAATAGCCCATAATTGCTGAAAAGTTTTCGTATTATCAATAATGGTTTGTGTCGAAAGCATATGGAAGCAGAGCTGCCAGGTGGTTTTATAAAAAATCTGTATCAACTCTATTAAAAAATCTGTATTTTCTGTATTGACGATTTTTTTTTCTTAATTAATCATGTTTTGTTGTTTTACAAATACAGTGCATACAAAATAACCATAAAAAGTGCTTAACCACCTATTCGGGCTATCGTACTAACCATACGGGATATATTTGCGCCATTTGTGATATCGTCCGTACTTATTTATAAGAGTGATATGAAGCCGTTTGAAAATGTATGGAGATTTTAGTTTCTATTCATTATCTTCCTGATAAGCAGTTTTAAATGCAAAAAAGTGCACGAGCTCATTACTATTTGATATTTTTAATATAGATGAATACAATTAATTACATCATTTGTGTGGTAGTTACACCGAAAAGTCGAGAGATGTCACCCCGCCAGTGCTGGTAAAATCATTTTTGCAGTATGGAGAATATCAGAAAATCCGCAATTTCTTACGAAATACATTTTCAATGCGAAACTACCGTGACGGGCGTGACTGCGTTTTCTGTTGGAGGGAGTGAGAGAAGCATAAAAGAAACCAACGCCTCGAGCAGATCCCACTGCAAAAAATATGCACAACAATTAATTTTGGAGAGAAGGGGGTACGCTGATAAAATCGAGCAAGTTATTTTGTTTTTATAAATTTGGAATTTTTTTTCTCAAGCATTTTATAAAAATCTGTATAAATCTGTATTGTAATTTAAAAATCTGTGATAAATCTGTATTCTGTATCGGGTCTGTATTAAGATTAAAAAATCTGTATAATACAGATAAATCTGTATAAATGGCAGCGCTGTATGGAAGTCAAAGTGGTGATATTTCTCGAGTAACATTTGAAAATGGCCTATCCTCGTTGATTGATTCTATTCATCGACTTTCTCTTTGGTTTACCACGGCAACATAAACGATTTCGCTCTAAGCTCGCAGCACAGTTCCTCAGAAGATGATGTTAGCTTGCGCCTGAAACAACACACTCAATGGGAGATTCGCGAAAGAGAAATCGATCAAGAGAATCGATCAACAATGATAGGCCCTTTTCTCGTGTTGCGTGAGATTTCTAGTTACAAGATGGTGTACACGGTAAGAAAAAAGTACCCAACGGAAAGTTCACTTTTACTTACTTTTGACTAGTTTGTCTCCTTTTCTCCTTCTAATGTTGTCAAAAACAAAGGAGCAAAACCATCCAACATGGGTAGTAAAGTGTGGGAACCCAACGTTGCGTATAATCATGTTTACCTACTTTTGGGTACAACTAACTTACTTTTGGGTAGAAAGCTAGTGAAAAATTCCATACGAATTGCACACAAGTATATGAAAACTACTTTGGCCCACTTTACCTACTTTTGGGTTCCTGCACTATAGTGCCGAGTTGAGTGAAAATAACATACTTTTGGGTACTTTTTTCTAACCGTGTACCAAGCACAGAGTCCAGAAATTATTTAGATGCCCATCATGCCATTTAATTTTGACGGCTCCCTTGAATACGCATTGTCACGCCCCTCAGCGGCTACGTAATTGTTTATTATGCACGGTAAGAAAAAAGAACCCAACGGCCAGTTCACTTTTACCTACTTTTGACTAGTTTGTCTCCTTTTCTCCTTCTAATGTTGTCAAAAACGGAGGAGCAAAACTACCCAACAGGGGTGGTAAAGTGTGTACAACTAACTTACTTTTGGGTAGAAAGTGAATTGAAAATTCCACTCGAATTGCACACAAGCAAATGAAAACTACTTTGACCCAGTTTACCTACTTTTGGGTTCCTGCACTATAGTGCCGAGATGAGTAGAAAGAACTTACTTTTGGGTACTTTTTTCTTACCGTGTGTAGCTTAGTAATATCAAACAGTATTTCAAGCCGAACAATGGATAAGGTCCTAACAACAATGATATATTCTCTTCGTCGATTTTCTCTTTGCATCCCCACAGCCACGTAAAGACATTTCCGGTTATTTTCAATACACACACACTTAGATTTTTTTTGCCGAGATGGACACCACCGAGCAGCTCGGCATTTTATTTTGCTGGAAATTCAGCAAAAAATATGTTTGTTAGCTGTGATCTCGGCAAAATTCCCGTTTGTTAGCTGAATCTCGGCAAGTTTTTCACTGAGATCCAGCAAAATAAAATGCCGAGCTGCTCGGTGGTGCCCATCTCGGCAAAAAATCTAAGTGTGCAGTATTATCTAAAATCTAATACGGTAAACACGACGAGACACGGTTTTGTAGCTACGTTAAGAGGCAAATAACCATAACTCGATTTGCTTTTGCTTCTTCTTCTTGTATTCCTAAATCATCACTTTCTAAAAGTATTGGTAAAATTCGTTGGTAGCGTGCGTCGTCGTGCCAAAACAGTCAATGAATTATAAATATCAACTGGTATGGCGAGCAAAATCTACCATCTATTTTATTCTTTTACTTTTGAATACAACAGCAAATGTGACGACGCACATGCACGTGTATAAGAATGTCGTAGACAAAATATTCACACTGCCAGACCACGCTGTATGACATTTTGTTTACACCTCTGAGCGGGAAAGCCAATAACAGGCTACATGCAATGTTGCCATCTCTGTTTGTGTTTAATTCAATCTTTGTAAATTGTAATTGGAACGTTTAAGTTCCAAAAAAGGTCGTTTTAGTTTTATTTATTCAGTTTTTGATATTTATTCACCATTAAAAACATCCACTCATCTAAGTTATTGGTTTAAACTTCGTAATTGCATGTTTTAATAAACTTATATTCACTAATAGAGGTAATACATCTGGCAACGCTTGTTCAATGATTCTTTTACGTTCGCTAGCAAAGAAGTGGAGTCGAAGTGATTTTCTTGGTGTTTTATTTTGTTCACCAAGAGATTTTACCTCCAGTTTATATTCATTTTGTGTATTCGATTACGTGAAATTGTGGAATGCTACGAAGAACTAATGTAATGTAAATGCATGGATGGTGTTTTATCCAGAAAATATACGATGTAAAATCATGAAATACTTGCTTTAAATTTTCGGATGGCGCGTGTGTGAATATATGTGTATACTAATAAATATTTCAAAAACAAGAAGAATTGATTGACTCTGTCTTGAACCTAACGAAAGGGAAAGTCTATGAAGAGATTAGATCAATGTTACTTGAATGATTGGCAATGTTGATCATTGCACAACATATCTAGATGAACATTTGGAAAGAGTAAAGCCATATGTAAACAATGATGGATTGTTTGGTCTAAAAAAATATGCCAAAAGTGACAATATCATGACTAAAATCAATTTTTTTTTAATCAGGTGGCTTACAGCAGGAAAAAGTAAGTGGAGTTAATACCGATGGCGCTCTAACAATGATTGATAAAAAATCAAGATTTCAGAACGAGATTATAGAGCTTGCTCCATACGCCACAGGTGTTTGATAAGCCTTTGTCATTAAGAGCAAGACTCTGCCGGAACTAATGTTAAAAGTACTTGATTATGTCATCAAAATTGTTAACTATGTCAAATCTGGCTGTCGAATCGAACGCTCGTTTATTCAAATTAATTAAGATCACGTGGTTCTTCTTTGCTACACTGTTGTGCGCTGGTTGTCCAAAGACAATGTTCTCAACCGTGCTTTTGAATTGAAAAACGAAAACAAAATGTTCTTGGAAATTCAAGGGAAAAATGATTTCATTGCTAATTTTAGTGTGGAAGGTAGGCATAAGCGTCTCGCTTGTTAAATATTTTTTTGTGCATCAAAATTCGCTGGACGGTAACGGGGCCAGTAAACTTTTTATTAAAATACTTTATTAATGAGATTTTTAGTCGATGGCTAGTTCATCTCAGAGGGCTAGCAAACCCATCTAATTCACTTCCAAGATCTTCAAGCACTCAAGCAATACTGGCCCCGAAAGGTTAGTATTGGAAATGTTGCCATGATCCATAGACTCTGAAGTATGATTGACAAAAGAGCGAACGAGCTAAATTCGGATCTTTAATCAGAAATTATTGCTGATTTTCACTCACTGGATCAATGTGAGCTGTGTTTCCCTAAGCTGATACAAGAAGATGCTGATGTAGTCCGCAATCCGTTTTCTTCCTCAATGGATGTGGAATTCTTGATGAAACAGGATGAATATTTGGACCTGAGAAATGATTCCTCATCTCGTGATTTCTTCCGTGAAAAAGATTTGAACCAGTGGTTCTGGCGTGCCATGTCGAATTCCAAAGTCTCCTAGTAGACATTGAAGATCCTTTTCCTATTTGCATCTTCGTACGTACGTAAGAAAGCGGATTTTCAACTCTTCTCCACATTAAACCATGACAAGAAACAGATTGAACGTTGACGAAGATATGAGATGGACATTATCACAAACGCATCATCGTAACTAGATTTGAGATCTACAACAATCGCACTGAACGAGTTGTTGGCTGTTGTTAACATAGTATTTTGAAATAAAACGAATAACTAACAGGTCAAATGAATGGTTTTTATTGATCTCAGCGTAATTTATACAAGGTACCTCCCAGAGGGCCACGGAAAACCCAATTGTTCACCAAGGGGGTTGCGGAGCTGAAAAGGTTGGAAACCACTGCTATATCAGATGGTGTAGTAAGATAGCGTGCGTGTGTTTTCATTCATAAGAAATAGATTTTGGGAATTAAATCGTGTTTATCGACAACCAAAATAAAACATGCAATTTTGGGTGTAAAAACAGAATTATGACGATATGAACCATACCTTGCTGTAATTACGTTAGGCATCAAAATCCAATTTTTGTGAAATATTTTAGCATGCGAAAAATCAAAATTTTAGTAGGTTTTTTTTTACACGATACATATCCCCCGTGTAAAAAAAGAGCTGAGTTCAATCAATGTTTTTCAATTCGAAATCCCAATTTTCTAATATTATTCTATTTTTTCTAGAAATTGTTTTTAAATTACCTTTCATTTGATATTTTGATTCCAGTGGTTCAGTGAAAAATATCGCTTTATTGAACCACTCTAACATGGAAATGGTCACCCTAATGACAAAATAAAAAAAAATTGCAATAAGGAACAGAACTACCAATTTTTACGAAATTTTAAGAACCACTATACCGTTTTGCTATGTTTATGTTTTCTATATTATCCCACATGTAATTTCACTAGTTCTGATCAGTAACTATGTACGGCAACCTCAAAGCATTGATATATTATATATAATTTCTTGAAAATTATTTTAAACATGAAACACTCAAAAATGCCAATTGCATGCATTTCAAATTATAATTTCCAATTCCGTTCACTGCAATCGAAGCATGTCAGATGTTAGTCAAATAACGGCAAATTTCAACACAGAAGCAAAACTCGATGAATAAAACCATCCTACCCAATCGACCTCCATTTTGCATCTCGTTTTACCCATTGACTCTATGGGAGCCAACCTACTAGTCGACACGGGTAGGCTTTCCGCAGCAGGTGGGCGAAGATCTCATCTTCATAATTACGGTGGAATAATTGGCGAACGTATGCAACAGAAGGATCTCTCACCGGAGCCCACGCAGAAATGTGTTGTAATATTATTTATTTTTCCTCTACTTCCACTTTTTGCCACGCTCTATCTCCCGTCTGTCTATCCGATCGAACAAACTCAGACTGCGTGCCTGAAGATGAGATATGAATAATCATCCAATAAGGCACGTTCGTAACATCGCAAAGGCAACTGTTCAATTGTTTTCCATGTCAATTCGGATGCTCGATGCCTAGATTTGTTTGTTGTCACGTGCCACCCACGCCCACCAATCGTTCCAATCCGAAATTGTCGCTGGTGGCAAGTGAATTATTGACGAATGACTGTTGTTAAATGTTGTCTAAGATGAGTATGAATCCTTGAATATTGAAAAAAAAAACGTCTAAATCTTACCCCTTGACTTTACGCTTTGGTTGTAATTAACAGTTAGTGGTACCGATGAGTAGATCATAATTGATAACATTCTCATAGTTCAATCCCACAGAGAAACCCAAACTAGATGTGTAATCTCACCACACGGTCATGGGATCAGCTTTGAGAGCTGTGACCATTGTGTGTCCGGTCCCTATTGTGGTGCATTCGATCTAGTGTTATTTCATTAGATGGAAAATTGGAGAAGAAAAGTCCTCTTAATAACACCACAAAATAATTGGCCAATGGTAGGACACGTGTCGGGGTGAATAACGTGTCGCTACCGGGAGAGTACCCGCTGTGCTACCGTTGTGCATTCCTAATAGGGTGCTAGTGACGATGTAATGATAAAGTAATACAAATAGTAGCAAACAGGTCTCAACATATATCCCACCCCTCTATGAAGGGATCCTACCTTTGGTGGTAAACAAGTGATAGTAAAGAATATAACGTTTGCGAAAGTGGTAAAACCTGTCTAAACAGTTGTAGTTCACAAACCGATTAAAAGTTTTTTTTTTAAATCTTTATTTTAAAGATTTTTAGCCTGGCATCTCTGAACCGATTAAAAGCAAAATTACATGGTTAAAGCACTTTGTCGGTTTTATTCCTCAAAAGACACAAAGAAATAACTATTTTTAAACCCACAAAAATCGTCTTTGCTGTAAATCATAAAACGTAAATAAAAATGTCATGTAAAATAAAGTGTTCCGAGACTGAAACATGCAATTCTACTAAAAGTGCGTTTAATTGAATGAATTTTCACGTTTCTATCAACTGATTCTTATGTCATTGGGGACGCGTGCGTATTTAGAGTTAAATTAGGTAGGGAACTATTTCATAAGTTGTAGATAATTATGAGTCTAAAACTTCTATCAGGTCGTTTATTCAAATTCATGTAACACAGTGTTCGGAAAAACTCAAAAACTCAAATCTCATGCATGAATTTATGCGCCTATGAGTTTTGCCTGCCAAAATGCAACGTGTATGGAATTGAAAGTTGGAACAGTGATATTATCTGTTCCCCATTTTGCCCGTTACATTTTGATAGAGCTACGTTTTACAGCAAACAGGATTCACAATATTATTAACTCAACATGTTTGTTGTAGGCAAATTGTTTCCAAAAGTCTTCTTCTTCGCATTTCAAGCTTATTGGTTATCGCATATCAGCTTAGTGTTCTAGATTCACTTCGACAGTTATTAATGGAGAGCTTTCGAAGTCTGTACCATTTTTGCATTAGTATAATTGTGTGGCAAATACAATCATACTCTTGTTCAGAGAAGTCACAACATTGTCCAGACCAAAAAATTCCTAGACCAGACCGGGAATCGACTACCAGTCACTTCCTGCAGCATGGTCTCGTTTTGTAGCTGCGCCTTTACCGACTGTGCTAAGGGAGGCCCAAAAGTTTCCAAAAGTATAAACAATAAATAAGAA
Source organism: Ochlerotatus camptorhynchus (assembly GCF_037179485.1). Taxonomy (NCBI): domain Eukaryota; kingdom Metazoa; phylum Arthropoda; class Insecta; order Diptera; family Culicidae; genus Ochlerotatus; species Ochlerotatus camptorhynchus. The sequence goes on from NW_027040993.1 coordinate 206,158, forward strand.
AGTTTGAAAAACTGAATGAATATTTGGAATTCTAATAAGGCTTTTTTTTTGGTAATTTCTACACACCATGTTTCTGAATTATTAGTGCAAATTTCCCATAATTGAATAGAAAATCAGCTAATAAGGAAGATGTATCAAAATGAATTGCCTATTAGCATCATAATAAAAATAATATCTGACTTCACCAAAGAGTTCCACTATTCCGACAGCGGTAACGAACAATGCTTCCAAATTAAGGTTGAGCACGACTCAACGGAATAACTTAATGCTAAACAAACACTACTTACCGAACATCTTTCTTCCACAAATTAATCCACTTTTGCGTTTTAATACTTCATGAGAACAAAACCATCCGTTCAACCACTGGGAATGTTACTTTTTTCCGCTTCTCGAATCCGTCCATCATCTTGGTGGGGCACGATTCCGATGAAAGAGCCAAGAAAAGAAGGTGCTCTTTTGTCCGCATTGTAAACACGCTGACTCCTTTCCCGAGAGCAGCCTGCCAGTCTGGTTGTGGTGTGGCTATGTGATGTCGAGTCGAGTGCATCCCTCTTGTCCGCTGATTAACGTTTTCGAAATCCGTCAGTGTTTATTTTCCAAGTGCATTTCGATATTTTTTTTCTCTTCTTGAATTGGAGAAGAAAAGAACATCGCAGGGCGTAAAATGCACACCTCATCGCCACTTCTCTCTTACAGCGAACCGAAACGGTGCAACTTCTTGGCTTGTGCACGCGCTAACAACGCGTTGATCGGTTGATATCTTGTCCTGTCTCCTTGCGAACTCAACACCCCCTTTAGAGTTAAGTCGATCCTCTCTCTCCTGCTCCTGAAGCTACATTTCGTACCATTTTTTGAGGCCAACCCAAGTCAGAGGCGCACCACCGTTGCAGATACAACTCAACCTACCTACATCGAGTATATTGTTGTTTCTAACAAAGTCGAACCAGCCAAGCAAAACCAGCCGGGGTGATCCTAAATATGCAAAATCATCAAATGGCGGGATATGTATAATTATAATTGAATGAATTACTAGTCATCGGCTTTGTTCATTTCATTATACGCCGTGAGAGGAGCAGAAACGGCCAGAGAAAATGTTATAATGCAAACAAGTTAGTTAACACATGTTTATACGCTTTGAGAAATGTAATTTGGTTAAGTTTTGCCTTCTTATTGCTTTTAGCTGGGAACGTCGGCTTCTTGTGTCAAGATGATACACTGCACACACAGTGGGCTGATGAAATGGTCATGATGACATTGTACAATTTAATTTGTTTCTAGAATATAGCAATGTTCAGACTAGAGATCTTTGTAAAATGCTATTGTAATTATCATTAAGAAATATAAAATCAAGATATAGTTCCAACAAGCTATAACTCTCTAGACTAAACAGAGTAGATCAACTATTTAACCCTTCAGCATGCACCGCAAATTTGATTCATCTTAGTGTACCTGACCGACCTGAAGGATGGTTGGTTCTTAGTAGAGAGGGTCTAGGATAAGAGAGGCGTGGATTCAAAACAAACTGCCTTGGCAACCTATGCCTAGGCGTTTTCTATCAACACTGGCTTTGACACTTCGTGTGGCTCAAAATCAGCCAGCACGCTCCTCTCTTATACTAGACCCTCTCTAGTTCTTAGTAATGTTTCAATTTCCCGGCAATTTATGGGTATCCGGAAATCAGAAACTGCTAATGGCTCTTCCAGAGAATTCCCGGGAATCGGCGAATATTTTTTTCCATTGAACAGAATTTTTTTTGAGAATTATCTATAAGAATGTATATTTATTAACTTCTATCAATCTATTCGTAAAACTACTTTTAACCTAAATATTTGTTTTTCTTGTAAATTTTCTCGAATTCACCCTGAATGTGTCTCCTGACTTTGCACGAAATTTTCTTTCAACTTACCCCGACAGTTTTTCCCGTCTTTCCCAGAATTTTCTTCCAACTTTCTCCCTGGAAAGTTTCGGTTTGCTCCAGAAATCCTACTGGAAACCAAGGTTGCAAAAACTCATTTCAGCTAAAATAATGTTTTTCGGAATAATAAAACCAAAAGATGGTATGATGGCATGTTTTACTTGTAACTTACAAGAAGAGGTTACAAAGTATGCGTTGGAAACATAAAACCTGTAAATTTTGCTTTCTATGAGTCACAATCAGCGATTTGCTGATCGCTGAGTGAGTGAGTGAGTGAGTGAGTGAGTTTGTGAAAAATCGCTGATTGTGACTCTCATGAAGTGAAATAAACAGGTTTAATATGTCAAACACATTCTTTGCAACCTCTTCTTGTATCCTACCAATTCAAAATTTGATCATGGCATCTAATTATTTCATAATTTAGAAAAACATTGTTTTAGCTGAAATGAGTCTTTGCAACCTTGCTGGAAACATCTGGAAGGGGAAATTGCTTCCTATATCCCCCTGAAGTATCTTCTGACTTCCCCTAGGATACTCAAGAGCATCTAATTTCAGATTTTACCTCTCAGACTTCTAGGAAACTTTGCATAATTGTTCAACTTCTTTTTCAAAATGGAGTATTCGATATGTTTCAATAAATCATAGCACGAAAACGGCTTATCTAATGGAAATGACTTCTGAGACAAAATTGTATGAAAAAAGTTGTTCGATGTGCTAAAGCTTTAGCTGGTCAGTGGGGTCGGTAAGCAACTTTCCAGTAGTGCCTTTCATTGGCATCCTTGGGTTCTTCTTTGCGTCACTCAATCGTCGGTCGTGAGGTGTCGCAAAGAAGTCGAATATTGTTAGTTGTTGCGGCTTTCTCCCCTTCGTCAGCTAAGGAGTCCACCCATGCTCGCTTGCCTCATATGCAAGATCAAACGCTTTCTTCTCCAGAGCTGAGTACAACTGAGGGGCATCGTTCTTGGGTCCTCTAGTTCTCGCCGGTTCTATCGTGACGTTTATTTCTCTACGTTCTTCAATCTATCCTCTTTCCTCTATCACCCTTTTTGCTAAATACGCAGCTCATTCAAGTTATTCTCATTCGTCTCGATATATACATTCTTAATTTAAGGGCTGTTCATTAACTACATAGACAGTTTTTTTTTTAATTCTAACTAAAAGAATAAAACTCGTTTGAAAATGTCAAAACTACACGGCCTAGTTTTGCCGAGTTATTTGATAAATAATACGAAATTGTGAAACAAAAAGTTTTCTTATGCTATGTTTGTGCTACACGCAAACCAAAAATCTATTACAATGAATGTTAGTTCCGGTTCCCTATCATCCTCTGTTCATGAACATCGCAACGAAGGCTAGAAATCGACCATGCAGGCGATGTAATGGTTTTTTGTCTTTTTTTATTTCGTGTTCTATCTACGCTTTCGACTATACCAGTAAGCTTGTAGAACGACGCACATTGTAGAACATTGTAGAACGACGCACACACTTGTCTCGAATCTCTCCATCAGAAAAAGCATACGACGGATTTCACGCCAACTCGTCTTCGGAGTTGGCAGCACCCTCTCAGAACCTTATGAAACTTTGTGGGTGTGGAGACTTAGCAATTTTAAGCAACTTTGAGTACTTATTTTTTTCAAAATTTATCTCGCCTAACATTTGATAAGGGTCAAAGTTTTTTGTCGATTTTTTTTTCAAATCGATATAGCTTAAAAATGACAAGCCCTACAAAATAGTGATGTATGGCGAACTTTTAGCAAATAATCTGAAATTTTATAAAAAAAATTAAATAAATTAAAAAATTGGTTTCTACACTCTAAAAAAATATATTTAAAAATTAAAAGTCATTTTCCCAAAAATGGTACCCCTCAGATTTGCTTGATATTTTTTCTCATGAAAGGCAATATAATTACCTAACTTTTCTTGATACATCGCAAAGTGGGCGCTTTTAAGGAAAAAAAGTTGTTCGAACAACAACTTTATCATGTTAATTTTTTTTTAGCGTGTTTCACTCAAAGTCGAATAGTAATACGCGCACAACCTTATTAAAATCCGTTGAAACTTAATGAGCATAAAGATTTTGACCTTTTGATAATCTGGGCGTGCTTAAAACAAAAATCTAGCCTAACATTTGAAAGGGCCTAATACAGAGGATTTTCCTGCATTTCGAATGGTGTTTTAATAAATGAAAACTCTAAATTTTTTTTTAGTGCATAATTTATTTTCCTATAATTCTCCATACATAATTTGAGTTTTTCATTGATTATTAGTCTATCGGAAACAGAGTGAAATTTTTCGGAGTTTCCTTTGAATGTGAAAATCGCTTAGTAGAAATTATGTTTTGATGCGATGGATCTGTATCTGTAAAATTAAAGAAAAGAAAAAAAAATATTACCACACATTAATATATAACGCTGTTAAGGTGATAGTACCATGAACGGGGGTGGTTTTGATAATAGGGGTAACTTTGGTAATGCAGCTAAGCCAAAAATTTATGACTTAAGGCACATCGTACGCAATATTTTGGATAGGAAACCGATGTTCCCTTCCAAATTAATGAATACGAAGAGCATTAAGTCATAACTTTTTGGATTAGCTGCATTATCAAAGTTACCTCCATTATCAAAGACATCCCCGTTTACGGTACATCGAAGCCGCATCTGAATTTTCCCCATGTTTGTGGAGCACGAGCTGCATAAACCGCATATCGTACAGTCGTGAAAATTTGATAGATTGTTCACCGAGGTTGGCCTACCAATCGATCAAATTTGTACGATAAGCGGTTCATCCAGCTCGTGCTCTAAAAAAATGTTGAAAATGAAGTTGTATCTTCGATGTACAATCCTTAAACCACACAGTTGAAACAGTTAAAGTTATTATTATTTACCTAGTGTATCATCAAATTCCTGATGTTCTGATTGCTGATGACTTGTTGATGGTTGCGGCTCTTTAAACTTCCGAGCATGGCTTGATTCTTTTCCATCCGATCGCCTCTTTTTCGGGAGAGGTGTCCTATTGTGCACTAAAATTCCACGACACGATTTACAAATACGCATTGTTACATCCAATTGATGATCAAAGCTCCATGAATGTATTTTCTCTATGAGACTTGATGATAAATTACGTAAATTATTGCGGCTGCAATTGGGATTGTTTATGTTGGCACTACATTGCACCCTTTTAATAATCAATTCAGCAGATTTTTCCATTGTTGTATATATAAACACTTTTTCGTTTCAACAACTATGCAGCACTACACTTTCAACAACTATGCACTACAGCAACTATGAGCATTGTTGTGATATCACCAAACTTAAATATTAGGTTATGTCGGTAGAAACAGACTGCGGTGCTTTAAGTTTATACCTTATATCTCTCATGTGACTACCTGCGTTGTTATATAACTGCTATATAGCAGGTAACTTAACGATTATTTTAGGCATGCCTTAAATAATCGTTAAGTTACCTGCGCTATTATATGTATTCACTTGAGAGATGAGGTATAAACATATATGCATATTGCTTACTAATGGACACACCTAATACATAAAAATAAATTAATGATTATTTTTCTAATTAAATTAATCACAAATACATGAATTGAAATCTTTTCATGAATAAAACATACTAAGTGATTTTTACTTAGTTTACCTGTTGATTTGGAACAATTTGAGGGTGGTTTTATAGAAGTTGGATAGAGTGTATGCATATATTATAATACAATCCATCACAGGAAAGTGCAAACCATGCTGAGATGGCTGTTCCTCATTAGAACGTTTTGTTCTGAACTCTTATTGGACGATTTGCAGGTAACTTCTCTGTACCCTTTTCAAATGTTAGGCTAGATTTCGCCCAGATTATCGAAAAGTATACCCATAAAGTTTAATCGAATTTTAATAAGGTTGTGCGCGTATTACTATTCGACTTTGAGTGAAACACGCTAAAAAAAAATTAACATGAAAAAGTTGTTGTTCGAACAACTTTTTTTCCTTAAAAGCGCCCACTTTGCGATGTATGAAGAAAAGTTAGGTAATTATATTGCCTTTCATGAGAAAAAATATCAAGCAAATCTGAAGGGTACCATTTTTGGGAAAATGACTTTTAATTTTTAAATATATTTTTTTAGAGTGTAGAAACCGATTTTTTATTTTATTTAATTTTTTTTATAAAATTTCAGATTATTTGCTAAAAGTTCGCCATACATCACTTTTTTGTAGGGCTTGTCATTTTTAAGCTATATCGATTTGAAAAAAAAATCGACAAAAAACTTTGACCCTTATCAAATGTTAGGCGAGATAAATTTTGAAAAAAATAAGTACGCAAAGTTGCTTAAAATTGCTAAGTCTCCACACCCACAAAGTTCCATAAGGTTCTGAGAGGGTGCTGCCAACCACTGGATGAGTTGGCGTGAAATCCGTCATACGAAGTCGAGTATGCGAGAAAATGAGCGCTTCATGTTTGCTTTTAGTGTATGCATATTCAGAAGCATGTAGAGAGCAGTGGAGAAAGCATAGGTCTGATAATCGCAACGTTCGTGGTTCGAGTCCAGTTGGCAATCTGTTTCCTATTTTTTTCGACATAACTAATTTACCTCACTAATACACTCTACATTTTTCGGTCTCCAATTTTCTTGCTTTGGACCGCAGCTAGGTATATCGCATCCTCGGTTCATGCGGTCTCCACTAACATCCCCCGGTTGGGTGTAAGGATCTATAACATGTCACAAGGCTTGTTGAATCTTGATGACAGTTTTCTCGTTTATAATTTTATAACACTCTTTTACGATTTTATTCGATAGGAGAAATGGCTCCAATGTTGGCCTATGGATCTAAGATTGGGCCCATCGCTAAAAATCTACTATTTGTCAATTTTATCGAGATGAACGCGTCATTGGGACGGTACTAATATATATTTTTGGTCGCTATTGAAAGTTTAGTCGATTGCTGAATTTATGTATGGGCCCAAATTAGGGGCATTTAGACCGACATTACATCCATTTCCCCTATGTAAAGTTATATATTTTCCTGATGTTAATGCTCACATAATATAGAAATACACGCAGAACAAATTTTTCTTTCATTCAATGTATGGTTCAAATTATTACATCCTCTACATATATTTCATACATCAAATGTAATGGACTGCAGCGTACAAGAAAGTTTTTCCAGAATGCATATTTTGTATAAAATGGCTTAGATCTAATTTTGGGCCTACTAAGCGCTCCCTTTGCCTCTATTTTTCAAATGGATTTTTTTTTCATCAAATGGAATGTTTTCACTGCAGGTGACTTTTCAATTTATTTACCTTTTCGTACATACCTTAAGATTTGCTAAAGAGAAACTAGAGAGAATTGTTGAGATATTGTTTAAAATCTAACACTGCTTCTTGACCTCAAACTCGGCCTACGGATTCTAAATTAGGCCTAATGCATTGAAACGCCGTTAAAACGCCATTGAATCCACTTCGGCCTATCGGATGAAGACATAAATTGATTCGGTCGGAGGGCTTATTTTGTTCTGTTCTGTGCATTTTAAATCAGGAATAAATATAAGCTATATCTAAATAGATTGAAAAAATGGGGTTCTATCCAATATTCATGATTTGTTTTTCAAATAAAATCAGCAAACAGTAGGCCAAAAAGTTGTTTATTTTTGTAAAATAAACAACTTTGCCGAAGTTGTCAAATCTCTAGAAAGTAAGAGTGAAATGTTAGATTTTGGCACCATCCATACAAATGAGTTTTGAATTATCTGCCTGCGTCAAAATTTGGTTCTCAGTATAATGAGAAACTTCGCTGTAGACACCAAGCCACACAAATATTTTTTTCGGAGTTATCACTGATTTTTCCTTCATAAATTGGTCGGTTAATCTTGTCTATCAGACTACACAACCCACTGTGTACCTTCATTGGTCGGTCATTAGAATGGAAAATGTGCAAAAAAAAACTTCAAGTATTGAAAGCGCTAGTGCTTCTTCCTGACCTAGCCCACTGCGCACTCGAGCTAACGATGATGAAGCGAGAGTTTGCGCGCCCCGGAACGGATAACATGTGACTGCTGCTTGTCTAGTTGTAGCAAAGTTCGTTTCTATTGAAAGCTACGTGCACCTTAACCGTGTGAGAAGCACCTTATTTTTACACCGCCTGCTACGTCTAATCGGCTCCATTATGCCACGAATGAGGTGGGTAACGCAAGCGGGAACGAATGCTGGTGATGTTGATGATGAAGTTTTCTTTAATTTATAACAATAATAAAAAAGATAATATTTGTTCAAACATCAAAAGCCGCGAAGCTGCGGTGATATGGCTGAAGTTGGTAAATAGACTGACAATTTTGGGCGATTTAAAAAGTGCGTAATTTAAGAAGTGCGTGATGGTTGGGCTAAACTTTTAATTATCAAATGGTAAAAAGGTGGATGAGTGAAAGAGTAGCATCCTGTTTTAAAATTATTTCTGAAATTCAATCTCGTTGCGATAAATAATGACATTTTATTTAAAAAAAATAATAAGTGTTAAAGCCGTCCCTCGACAAATTAATATTTATCAAAGGAATAGGACCTAATTGATTTTATTTAGTAGAAAAAGGCAAACATTTTCACAGTTTTCCGCATTGAAAGTAGTTAACCCATTGTCAACACCCTCCTTAATGATCCGGTATGATGACGAATATTTATTACCACATAGATAAGGCGATGCTCAAGTTCGGCTGTTTATCACAAAACCATAACCCACATTGTAGCATTCAAAGAATTCTTAGCAAGAAGTGGTAGAAGCTATAAATACTTTTGCAACAGTTTTGCTCCGAAGTGATGGCATTGGATCGAAAAAGCTACAACAACGCCATGATTCTCGTACAACGTTGAACATGACATCCCATAATTTATTAGACCACTTTTCGAGAATCTGCTTCTCGTTTGCATTTGTCTTTTCAAATAAATACAAAATGTTTCTAATATGCGAATTAGAGCCTGCAATTCGTATGCAATTATTCAATGTAGGTGTAGACCAAAGAACGACAAGCTGAACAAGGCTAACCGTAGCAGAAAAAGTCCGTCCACAATTTAATAATACTGCTAATTCAAACATCTCGTGGACAGTTCAAGAATGTCATAACTCTTCCGTGGCAAACTTCTTTTTAACTAGCAAGCAATTGCATTTTTATGCAAATCATTTTTAATTAATCAAGGGTTTTTCGTTATGTCCGATGGAATTAAATAATTGAACCAGGAGCGAGGAATCATCCACACCGCATTGCTCTCGTTTCATTATTATGCAAATTAAGCTTATAGCACTAGTTTTCCACTCAAAATCAATTTCCTTGCTTGCTCACTCATTCATTAAAAATTCATAGAAAAAAATGCATCTCGAAAGCAGCGGTAACAGCAGTTTTGAATCTCAATGAAATGCTAATTGTTTTACTCGCTCGGAAGAAGTTAAACTACGAGCACAGACAAACAGACATAACACATTGAGTATTTTTCACTATAAATCATCGTCACTAAAACACTTCCGGCATCTGGTGAGTACGCTGTCATGTGCAGTGAGCTCAACAAATGGTGGTAGCGTGTAAACGTCAAACACAAGGAAATTTACGGCACTACTAACTATGAAAAAAATTGAGCGTTAAATGCGTGTTCAATGAAAAACATACAATATTTATGTCTGTTTGTCTGTGCTACGAGAAAAGACAAGCACGCGACGATCTTACTTTAAATTACAAACTTAACCATATGACGAGAGTGACGGGACAGAAGATGAAAACAAAAGTAAGCGTCCAACCGGGCAGTCAAGTATCGTGTTACTGTTTATCATAACAAAGCAAATGACATTTTAGACAACCTCCAACTATTTTCACCTTGTCACGCTGAAGCCACTCGATGCCAATTGTTCCTCTTTGAAGATGGTTGTGTAATGTTTGGGTGGCAAATCGGTGTGGTCCAGGTTTACGGGACAAATGAAAGCCTGTATCGCTTCAGCGATCTTTGGCCGAAAATAAACAAAACAAAGTAAGAATAATCAAAGGAGATTACTTATTGATTTTGTATAACGATCTCGTAATTGACATGGACTACTGTTATGCTTATCGTAAACCAGGTTGACTTTGAATAGAAATGGTACAGGCTTTGAAATCTCTCAATTAACCTATGTAAAAAAATGTCAACGGCTGATGATTGCAGGTATAAAGTTCCAGTGTGATCCGCATTCAAACATCAAACCATTTGCGTGACCTCTAAAACTTCATCAATCTTGCACATACTTTTTACAGAATGAAGCACCCTACTGGACATGATTTCTATCGATGGTTCAAGTTTTTTTTTATTATAGCCATTTTAACACTCTTGGTTCATTCGTAAATTGTTCAGGGATGAGATTTGAACTCATGACTTTGTCGTGAGAGGTATGGATGTTAACTAGTACGCCAGGATCGTCCCCATTGATGATTCTTGCTCAATACAACGTACAATTTAATATAATTGACTTGAGAAATGTCTAGCGTTTAAGCCCACTACTCGAAGTTTGAGGCTTGTATGGGGTTAGTTTAATTTGTTAAACCTTGGCTTGGAATCATTTTGTAAAGCGGCTAACAACCAAAGGAAAAGTCCAATCCAGCTGAAATTGATTGTTTTGATAACATCTAGATGAGTGAACCCGATAAATATTTACCTAAATCGATAAGCAACACTTTACTGCCCACTAGAGAGTACCACTTTCTTGTATATATCTTGTATCTCAATCACTTGAACATGCCTCCCTCGTTCAGGCGATAAGTGCACCACAAGTACCAGCCGAAATCCTTCCCATATTCTTCCTCGGTTGATCGAAGGGAAGAGCGGTCATGAATAGACTCCGACTCGTGCGTCCTTAGCCTTAACACCCTGCGCGTTCAGTCCCACCATTTGATTGTCAGACGGTCCGTAACGAAAATGATGGATCCCTTGGAACGCATCTTCTTCACCAGTTGTTACATTATTTTGTTTCCGATTCCTGTGAACTGATGGGATGCTAAACGGTTTGCGTGTAAAGAGGGAAGGATACACTTCGAACTTTTCCGATTCGACGAAGGGTGCCGAAAAAACGGTTTGTATGCTGACACGCGTTTTTTCGGCTCCGCTATGAATCGCTAGATGGTAATCATTAAGGTTAAATGTACCGTCAACTTGTTGTTTGCATTTATTATGCAGGAGGGTGTCGGTTGTCGGTTGTCGGCTACTGTTGTTTATTTATTAATTATGTTTGTCTAGAAAGTGATTAGCGAGCAACACTTGCAACATTACATATATTACAGACGCATCGAGATTGGACTTGCAGTGTATATCTTACCACATGTCGATGATTTGCCTTTAGAGATGAGTACCTGAGTTTTGATTTTAAACAGGATGCTTTGCGTCTTCGTCCATTTATCTAGAGGCGCTTTCAAAATAACGTCCATTCTTCATACGTGTTTTGATTTTTTTTTTTTTTTTTGTAAATTACGTGAAATTCGAAAACAAGATGGACGTCATATTCGAATCGCCCTTTACAAATATCGTCGTTGAGTGATTAATTTTGGTCAAACTGTGTCCTGGAATATAACGCATCATGCATTAAAATGAATACTCTAAGACTTCATTCTGACGAATATAGTTAAACCAGAATATTTTTGTTTTCTGGAGCCACTTGCCCTACAATCTGTTCAAAAAAATCATGTAAATTTCTGTGATATCTAGCGCACATGTTGTAAATGAAATTTACACTAAACATCGCATATTCTTCTTCTTCTTCGGCGTCTTTACTGGGACTTTATACCTACTCTCAACTTAGTAATCTGTGAGCATTTCCACAGTTGTTAATTGAGAGCCTTCTAGTATGCCTACCAGGAATAAAGCACTTCAAACGATTCGGAACAAAGTTCTGAAGATGATTTTGAAGTTGCCTCCCTGATACAATTCTAGCGAGGTACATAGAATTTTGAATGTTGAGACTTTAGAATAAATGTCCAACAAAATAATTAATAATTTCAGGCAAAAATCGTTTCCATCCTGAATTGCAACGATTAGATTAAGATTAAGATTAGATTAAGTTTTAGTTTTTAGTTTTAAGATGTCAATTGTTATACTGACATGCAGGTATAGAAAACCTGTTTAAAATACTGAATTGACAAGGCAGAAATAATGTAAAAACACTTAGATATATATCATAACAATTAAGGCTGGTAAGTTACTGTAGTAGCTGGAGCACCTAAGTTAAAATGAAACGTAATTTATTTTGAATTTGGAACAAAATTAGTAGAAGTTAAAAAATAAATTGAACTGTTTGTCAATTCCAGAATTGTTGCGTAAAATCTTTAAATTCGCTTCTGCAAAGAGTTATCGTGATTTTTGAACATGTTTAGAGTAATTTTCGCTATTCATCCGCTATAGAACAATTTTAAATTTTGAAATTTCATATGAGATCGGTTGTCTGCTGGCTTAGCAGCTCCCGCTTTAATCTCTTTAGCCCTTCTGGTAAGACAAACCTATGTAACATGTGTCTATTTCTTTCAGCGAGAAATTGGGAGCATGAATCAATTGCAAATTCGACATCCACTTAGTTTGTGGTTAGTGGTTGAGTTGGTTTATTTGGATTCACTGGCCCACTCAACTTTTGCGCCATTGCTATCATTGTTTATATAATTAGATTTTGGACATCCGTTTCAATGAGTTGATGACAATGATGCTCACATAATAAACATAAATATCAATTAGACTCTGCAAAACGAACGAATGCAGTACACTAGAACCAACAAAACCATGTTTCACGCATCATAAGGCGCACCAGTCCCACTTGACTTTATCGGGGTTGTATTCGCATATCCTATACACAATGCCACCACAACCCACCAAAAGTGAAACGTAGGGGTGCATCAACATCATCACAACCACCGTCAGCGTTGTAGGGTATAATAGTGGTGATAAATTATCGATGAACTTTGTTGTACTGAAATTAAATATAATATTTGGTTTTATTGCAAATTATAGTAAAATACTACGAGCGGCGACCGGCTAGGCAAGTGTCAGTCTGCACATCCCGACAACGTTGCTGGATTAGCATAAGCAAGTGCGTGAATTTGTGAAAATATTTTAAATTTAATTATATCCGCTGCAACTTGTGCAAAGGGCAAAATGCGTCCCGACGACGACGACGACAAGTTGAGAACTATAAGCTGTGGTTCGAGAAAGGATTTACCTTATCCCTTGCACGTTTTAGGGGGGAAGCAAATTCTTGATGGAATAGATTTTTAAAGCATTTTAATTAAATCATGCTACGCGCGCTAAAAGTCATGACTTTCTAATGGGGTAATTGAGTTAGTGCGCGTTTGTTTTGTTGTGTACAGATTGGAAGCATTTTAATCGCTTTTGTGCTCATTCGGGCGCGGTTGGAAAAGGCATTTCCTTCAATAGAACGGAATATGATGTGGATTGCGAATTGAATAATTAAATTACACTAATGTGTGTCCTTCATTCGGGGTTTCGATTCACCAGGAGAAGGAAAGATAAGTCAAACCGAAATGTCCCCCGATCCGATCGTCTTGGTTTGACTTTTTCGCAGTTTCTATGAGTAGAAAGCGATACATAATGTTGTTAGTTCCGTATCAATCACGATTGAAATGGCTCGGTAGGCGTGGACCGGATAATGGGAGTGCTTGATCAGAGTCAATTTGATGATTGAGTAATCATTGTTGAATGTCCAGCGAGTTCAGATTGTATTTTGTTTTGGTATTCTGTTTGCATAGTTGGGTTATTGTAGTGTCTTTTTAGGCTAAAGAAATGTTTTCTAAAAATTTAAAATAAAACCACGCTTTGTGAACTTTCCAGTGCAAATATTGTATTACGGTGGCAGTTGGTGCATTACAGTGATCCAAATTTTAATTAAAACTTTCAGGTATGAATGCAGCATTTTCACTGCGAAACAACAATGTTACTCCAAAGAGAAAACATCAACTTCATTTGTGCTGTTTCTACCCTACATGATTTGTGTAGGAGAGAATAGTCCATAATGCACGCCTGGGGCAAAATAGCTCCACGTAGTTTTTCGTTGCTTTCCCATTAAAAAATTCGGGATATTTTATGTGCCAGAATGCTAGTTCAAGTACTGAACTAGCAATGTTGCTCGTTAAATTACGAATTGACAATAAGAAAGTTATGAATAACAACACGGACTATTTTAATCCAGGGATGCGATTTAGACCATCCTACCATTTTCACGATTTTGTTCTGTTTTATTTTGGTTATTACCACTTTTACAGTTTCAAGATCTTTCTTCGTTACCTATCGGCGATGGCTGATAAGATAGTAAGAATTTTCCTTTGAGTCACGGTGTATTTGTTAGAATAACATTAAAACAAAAAGGGTCCAGCCCCGGCGTATTAACATCTATACCTCTCAAGCCAAAGTCACGAGTTCAAATATCTTCCCGGACAAGTCACGAGGGACCCAAGAGTGTTAAAGTGCCTAAAATAATAATATCACTATATAAATATTAAAACAAAACAAATCAAAATAACCTTCACCATTCAAAATAGGCTCATTTTGAGACTATTTCTTAAAATTTCTGGAACATTTTTATTGCAATTCTCGACTTAGTGAAAGTGGGGATGAAACAACAAGAAAAACAACTGGTCACATGTCAGTGTTATAACAGTCCAAAAATCATGATGTTGATCAATATTCTAATAGGGTAGGTACACCAGGAATGGCACTATCCAATTAACACAATGGTTCCAGTTTATGACACTGCTCTAAACTCCACAGACGATAACTAATGCATATCATAACTGGTACATTTTATAGGTACATCTGGTACATCTCCTAAACTATTTATGCAAATTTTTCTTAAATTTACACATTATCACTAGAAATCTTCAGAGGAAAAGATGAGCGGAGAGAATGTTTGAGCTAAAGGAACTGTCAAAATCAGAGCCATGCGAACATTCCCATTAGATTTTTTTCGAGGATTTTTTATCTTACTAGATCATGTTTGAGAGTATTGTAACCAAATAGAAATTTTAGAATAAAAAATAATATTCTAACTCTTGATTAGTTGACCTTTACTGGTAAATAAATGCGACCATGAAATGTGCAAAACATTGCGATACACTAAATTATTATTTTGTTCGTACATAGAATCGAAAAGAATAGTCATGTTGAAGGCTAGCTTCCAGCAAGGGTTGCAAGATAATTTATATACAAAACCCTGCTGCCGGATTGTATTTTGTTTTCTCCGCCCTAGGAAATTAAGTTCACTCAAGAAAAAAGAACAACTAATCTACAATTTGTGATGGAATGAAAGCAGTCTCAGCCAAATTGGTAGAAGTTGGACACAATGAAAAAAAAAATGAAAAAGTTACACTGATTTCTCAAAGGTTGATAACCTTTTATAAACAGCCTTAAGTTAAATTACTAAGAGAGCCTTACCATGAAACTTCGAGAGTAGCTCCCACAAAACGTATAATAATGGAATTGCTACTTCCTTTTTCCAGTAAGCTTGGAATTCCGGTTTCATAATTGTATATTTAGTGGTAGCTTTTGAAGTTTAAGCTAAGGCTTCCTTAGAGATTCACCATAATAAAACTATGTTCTTATCAAAAAGGTAAACCTTGTATTTTTTATTCTGCCGTGTGAGAATGTAATATTTATAATACATTTTCAGTCAGAAATATTGACCGACATTCAGCATGAGAGTATCGCATTCAGTAATTACACATCTATTATTTTTGATCTACCGGTTTTATAGATGATCAAAAAAGCTCATGCTGGCAAATCAATCTTCGAAATATCTTCTGTTATGTTTCACATCTAAATCCATCTACCAGCATCGCGCTAATTTTTCAAAATCATCATCAATCTTTTTTTTTGTTTCTCCATCTTACTGAATGACGCAAATGTTATGACTCTATTTTAAGTCAAAATTGACGCTCGTATACGTCAGTCTCTGATCACCTAAATTTACAAGATTTTTTTTTTGTGTGAGCTCAGCGCATCTCACGACAACAAACCATAATTTTCCCTGTATCTTAGCTAGAGTCGTCTTTCTGACTGGCATTGGAAAAAGTTCCCGATCACTTTCAGGGAAAACTATTTGAGCTATGCGGGTAATGCTGCCATTCGTGTCAACATATTTATCCGAATCTGGATTTTAAACCTGATTTTCCACTATGTTACAGATGAATTCGAACCATTAGCAGACTAGACGTTAAAGGTGACATGTGATTTGCTTTTTCAACACACAAATATAAAGATTTAGGCACAAACAATCTCCTTTTTTTAGGGGGGACGTAGGTACAACAATTTTGGAAGGGGTACATGGAACGGAAAAAGTTGAAAACCACTGATGTAGACGTAAACATGTATAATTAATATGTTATAGAATTCACAGCATTAAGATAAAAAATCTCTAGCCTGTTCCTAAAATGAGGCTATGATTCTTATTTTTTTTTTCAAACATGTTAAATATGTTTAAAGTCAGCTGTACTGCAGTGGGCTTTCTCCTGTTTCAAATGAAGATAATTTCATATAGGGGAAATGACGGCTTCGGCATGACAGACTATTTTCGGCAACCCAAATTGAAACACTATTTTCACTGGATTTTCTTACGAAAACACTTCGCTGAATGCATGCAAACGATTTTTTATGCTTTCAGCTTCAATTTGACTATATTTTTACCACTGAGAAATAGCAATCTAGCAAGGTTTTCTTGAAATGCAACACACGCACTACAAATTGTAGCTGATTTCGAGTTGCCGATAATAGAACAGCAGATTTACATGCAGTTCAAATGGAACTGTTGCCGAAGAAAAACTGGTTGCCGACAATACTCGCTCTCACTAGAGAAGATTGGAGCTTTGTAAAAGCGTTTCAAAACAGTTTTTGACAATTCTTTCGACTGAAATTGTTAGAGCAGCTGGCAGCAAAAGATTATAAACAAACCAATACTGCATATGTGTGCGTTTCATAGAGAAAAAGGCTGTAGAAAGAAGGTCGCTGCTTAGGTTGCCGAGAATACGTAAATTCCCCTATATTCATCACGTTACCCCTAACTTCCTCTATCTCTCTCAGCACAATGAGTTATGAAATTCCAAACCACCCAAAACAGTTTCCTTATTAATGAGCAATTATTCAATTTCACACTACGCTCTTCTTCCACCCAACCCATACACGAACAACCACATGGAAGCAGCGATTGTGGTTCCATTGAAAATTTAAGAGGATGCCTCTCAGCAGCACTATATCTCAATATATGTATGGAAAATGCCACCCATGCAGATCGTCGTCGTCATGCAACGTTCCAGGTGCCAGCGATCAGAGTTTAGGAGGTACGTACTACTACTCTACTGTCTGCCACTGATGTGACCCGAAAAAGACGCATACAATTTTCTCCGGAATAATCTCACCAACCACCACACCGCGGCATGTCGGCTAAATGTGAAAAGTCAAAAGTCAATGTCGAGCATGAAGCAGAATCTCAACCGCGGATGAAGAGAGGACGAGGGACGCCTAGCAGAGCGCAATGGATAGAATTGGAGTGTGATTGACGTTTTCATCACGCTTTCCATCCATCCAGGGCGGCCGAAACGTGGCCACCGGGTGCGGTTGGGGTTCCGAAGGAGAAGGGGACATGGTCTACGGTAGTTTTTTTTTTGCTTATCTTCCTGAGAAATTGAATACAAAATCCCGTCCAAAAAGGTGGGAACAATCGCCACGTCAGCGCAATACGAGCAAAGCAGACGGTGAAACAGCAAGGAGGAGAAGAGCAAGCAATGATGGTTGAACGAAAGCATCTCATTTTCGACTTAAATACTTGAGTATCATAAGTGGGAGTTAATTTCTGTGCATTTCCAAGTAACACTTAAAAGTGGACTTTGACGATTGAGGGAGTTTTTTTTTGTTTCTCTGCCGCCAAACGTACTGTTTTTGTTTCTTCTGTTGAGAAACGCACTTGGATGATGTGTTACATTTTGTAGAAAATGGTACCAAATACGCACGTCCAGAGGGAGAGCACTGTTTCGGTAGCGTTGGTTAGTGATGATGTGCGAGAACTTAAGCTGGATATTATATTTCATTCTGAGTGGATAGTATGGATGGAATAGAAAGTGTATGGTTTGTTTGGTTACTTAACAAGCAATCACTGACGTAACTTAGGATAAGCATTAGGGAGGATCAAATTATAAATTTTACTCACAGCGCAGTTCAATTCCAAATTATTCCCGTTGCGAGCGAAAGTGGTACGTAAGCCATTTTTATAAAGTTTGTTTTCTTTTTTTATAAACGGCATCAGAATGCAAAGTTCTACAAGAAAAACCACAAAAAATGAAATTTGGCCATTTAAATACATGTTTATGAACAATTTAAGGTTTAGTACATGTCACAATGGCCATTTCGTTGCGATGAAAAGTGGTACATGTCCATATAGAATTTGACTTCATTGGTTCAAGCGTGAAATATCTGATCCTGGCCATACAGAAGGTTACTATATTGGGGATAGTTATTCAGTTGACCTTCGGGATGTTGGGCAGATTAGTACAGAATTTTCTCACTACGTGGCGCTAGTGTTCTTGTGAATTGCATGTATAAGCTGTGTCTCGAGATCCTGGCCATCTAGGAAGTTAGCATCATCGGCAAAAATGTTATAGAGATCAAGACCTTTCGGCATGTCGCACAGATTAATTCATAATTCTGTAACTACGAGGTGCTAGCGTACATGTAAAATTGGTGTATAAGTATAAGTATAAGTATATTGATCATGTACAAAGTTGCTGTTTTCTGGAAAGTTATTCAGGTTGGACATGTTTTTCGGATGGTAGACAAAGATTCGGAATGTTTACTAGATACATAAGCTGTATTTTGAAATCCAAACCATCTTTGTTCGAGAATTTTATAGTTGTGAACAAGGCCTATCGGATGCATAGCTGCCAAATTGAGTTCGTTCACTCAAATTCACCAAAACGTCGTTAACTCAGAGGCTGACATTCAAAGTGTGTTGTTACTTCGTAAGTTAAGGTAACGATTTTCAGACTTGGGAGGAAATGCTATACTTATATCAACATGAAGCTTTAGTGCGATAATTTATTAGCTAGAGAAAGTTCTGAAGGGGACAGATTGATAGTTCCGCTAGAGTACGGCAGTGTGAAAATTGAACAGAAGTTGAAATTTAGTGAAAGGCCATTAATGCGACAATACTAATCAATCGCAAACTCCTTTACCTAGCTCATTGAAGGATGAGGGGATTTGAGGTATGTCCTCAAATTCACAGGCTCCTCCCATATCAGAGGCTGAGTTAAATTTTCCGAGCTTTTGTTTCATAACTTGAAACCGATTTGAAAAAAAACATTCAGACCACGAAGTGTAAAGTTAGTCGCAAATTGCTCTGGAGTCCTTTTTGATTAAGTCCTATGTCCATGTGTCGATTCACAATAAAGATACGTACTATCTTTAATGTAATCTTTGAACTTTTGATTGCATGTATCAATATTGCTAATCTACCACTCAGTCACAGTAGAAAGCAGATCAAGTTAATCGATTCTTTGCTCAACTAATGAACATCAACTGTTGTAAGCTTGTTTTTCTATTTTTTTTTTTTTTCTATTATAGTCACTTTTTTCTATTATAGTCACTTTAACGCTCTTGGGTCTTGACTTGTCCGGGGGTGAGATTTGAACTCGTGACTTTGGCATGAGAGGCTAACCACTACGTCGGGGTCGCCCCCAAAGCAAAACTTGCTAGAGCCAATTCGCACGAACCGAAGTACGCCCACGCAAACCAACAACATCAGGGGTTGCAAACCACGTATTTTGGTTAGCAAGTTTTGTTTACAAAAGTAAACAATTAATTGTAAATAATTTATTTCTGGCCTCTATACGTCATTTTCATTCCAAAAAAACCGAGGTTAGCAAGTTTTGTTTACAAAAGTAAACAATTAATTGTAAATAATTTATTTCTGACCTCTATACGTCATTTTCATTCCAAAAATACCCATATTGTCTTGTATTTGATAGTTTATCACAAACCGAAAGTCAACATCTTAGATTTTTTTTTAAATCTGGAAGTCACCATTTTTTATACGCTTCGTTTCCGAGCCTAAAATACCGCTATTGTAGGCTACTTAACGGTATTTTTTCACATACTGGAAGTTGCCTTCGTGGCTTTTTGAAAATAGGAGCCATCATATTGAATTTCGAAATTTGTAAAAGCTCCGAATACCCCACAATATGGATATTTTCGGAATATGAACGATGTGCGGTTTCCTTATGGTGTTTCGCTGTGAGATCCTTATTTTCGTAACCACTTCGAAACTTTAAGTGCACAAATATCAGCTTCTTCGAAACGTACCACATTGAAACTGTTACTTCACGTTTGCTGTACTGCAGCATACATGAAGTAACAGTTTCAGGTGAAATGGAGCATTAATTTCCGAGATTAGTGAGATTGAAAATTTGAAGTGGAAGTGCATGTATAGCCTACATGGCGGCCATTTGTGGACTCTACAAGGAATCGCCTTATATGCGATCCGTATTATGGAGGGATACCCGAGCAAAGTCCAGTATCAACAAATTGAAATCAAATTTTGATATCAACATAAAACTGAAATCATAATTTGATTTCGTCTACGTGATTGAAAAATGTGATAACAACTATTGTTTTTTTTTTTTTTTTTGATGTACATTTGCTCTTCTAAAATATGTTGATACAGTTTTGTTTTCATTTCCTTAGCAGAATATCAAATACACACCACTGCAACCTAGCAAGAAGTAAGGTCGACTTGTTTCGCGCTCCGTTAATTTGAAAGTTTTCTCGCTATTCTCTGACGTAAATTATCAGTTTTTTTTTCTCACTTAGTGATTCCTGGCATAATTCCCGGTAAATTTATCAAAAAGTGAGTTTTTTTTATTGAGAAGAAAGTGTGTTTTCGGCATTATTGAAAATTGTTTTTGCGATTGGCAATTCGCCAACCATCGGTGCGTGGTCACGCATACCTGCACGCGGATCATCGTCATCGAGTGTCAGCATCTGCCACCACATTTAAACCGTTCATCCATCATCGTGTGTTCAGCTGAGTACCGAGCCTCATACAAGCACACACCATCGAAGACACACACCACCGCACACGCGGTCGCTCCGCTGCTGCTGTGTAAACGCTCGTTGGTACACTAATAGAATTCAACACATTTTTATTAACGGCGCCGGTGGTGTAGTGGTAAGCATGATTACCTCTCACCCCAGCAGGCCTGGGTTCAATCCCAGTCGGCGCCGCCAGGATGTTCTGAGGCATAACATCTCTGATCACGCCTTCCTTCGGATGGGAAGTAAAGCCGTTGGTCCCCGGTTCATGAGTTGATGGGTCGATAGGTATGGGAGCTGCCTTCCTGGCACGTCGGTAGCATTGGTGCTCAGCACGGAAAACAAGATCGACGGAATAAACAAACCAAAGGAAAAAAAAACTCGGATTTATCCACCTATGGTGTGAATAGACCCTTCTTACTTATTCAAGTTTATTTATTTTATTGTCATTATCAGTGACCAAGCCCCCCACCCCCGTGTCATCCAGTGACGCTACGCCACTGCCTGGGGGTACCCGGAATATATCCGGGTGTAGTCTATATGGGTTTTAATTCAATTCATATTCAAGCAACTTCCCCGGGGTAGCCGGAACATGTCCAAGTGTGTCCAATGTGGTCTGGAACACTTAACACGACTTGCATTGATCTTATTTTTGAAATCTGTAGTAATTTGATGTGTCGCATGATGGTTTAATACGTTTTCCGTTAAATCCAGCGTGAAGGCCCATATTCACCGGATCTTATTCCGGCCATATCTCCGGAACCGGTTCACCGATTCCAAAACCGTTCAATGGGACCCCAAGACCTATCATTTGGCGCCAATTTTGTCCAAATCGGTTGAGCGGTTGCTGAGAAACGTGAGCGCATTCATTTCGTTACATACACACACATACACACATACACACACACACACACACAGACATGTTCCGATCTCATCGAGCTGAGTCGAATGGTATATGACACTCGGCCCTCCGGGCCTCGGATCGATAGTCGGTTTTTCAAGTGATATCTATACCCTTCTTTGTAAGAAGGGTAAAAAACACATTTTTATTGACGAATTTCCATGTAAAATTCCACACGATTTTCATGTGACCACACATAAACAGAATCCACTCAGAAGCACACATGAAACATATGAGTCAAATGAATAGTATGTGTGGTAACACATGGCTTTTATGTGTACACATATGAAGTATGTGTCCGACACATAGATATCATTTATTCATTGCAAAATTTCATGTGTGGGACACATAAAAACAATCTTTGAAATTTTATCAGTGTAGTAGTATAGGATTATCAGATAAGTTTTTGTTCTTGTTGCTTTCTTTCGCCCATCAGCTAAATTTTAAGTTTGTGTTTCTGTGTGTATTTTTTTTTTTCGTGTATTGTGTCGAGTTATTTTGATTATCGTTGCAGTGGTAGAGCGTTTTTCGCTCCCACTAGTACGACAAAATGGAAATTTTGTCGGAAGACGAAATGGACGTTTTGTCGAATGATGACACCACTTTGCCACGCGATAGCAAGAAGGGTTGAAAACGTCTGTCATCCCAGAAATCATATGATGCCATCCCTGGTTCGTCATCTCAGTCTGGTAATGGACGATCGCGAGCCTACCCAGAAGATTTGACTTGCCCATGGGTTGTTTACTTTCAGCCCAAAAAGAAACCTTTGAATGTAATGCAAATTACTAATAATCTGACGAAGCGGTTTTCGGCCGTGACCGAAATCTCGAAGGTGAGGTACAATAAACTTCGCGTTGTCGTCTCTAACCTGAAACAAGCTAACGAGATTGTTGCCTCCCAGCTCTTTACACTCGTGTATAGATTGTACATCCCAGCTCTTAATGTGGAGATCGAAGGTGTGGTCACCGAAGCGAGCCTGACCCCCGAGATCTTGGCGAAGCAAGCGGTTGGCCGTTTCAAGAACCCCTTGCTTCCAACGGTTGAGATACTGGAAGTCCAGAAGCTGGGCTCAGTATCTTTCAGCGAAGGTAAAAAGAGTTTTACCCCCACAGACTCGTTTTGGGTGACCTTTTCTGGTTCAGCCCTTCCTTACTACATCGAGTTGGGAAAACTTCGGCTACCTGTGCGCTTGTTTGATCCTCGGGTCATGAACTGCCAAAACTGCAAACAGTTGGGACATACGGCCTCTCACTGTGGCAGCAAGGCACGCTGTTCCAAATGCGGGGAGAAGCACGAGGATGGCTCCTTCACAGTCACTGCACCAAAATGCGTGTACTGTAAGGGAACTCCTCATGGTCTCTCGTGGTGCCCGGCGTACACACAACGCGGGAGAAACTAGAACGCTCTCTTAAGGAGCGTTCCAGGCAGTCTTTTGCAGCAATGCTAAAAACAGCCACACCATCATCCAACGGCAAAAATCCCTTTGCTGTTTTGTCTGATGACAAGGCTGACTCTGACTTGGCTGAGGAGGGAGTTTCTTTCATTTTTCCGGAAGGTTCTGCACGGAAACGAAAACGCATCCGTTCGCGGAAAATTGCAGATAAGGAACCCCAAATCAGCTTGCCCAAATCAAGGAGTGGTGTAAAAAAGGAAGTTTCAACTCCTCCTGGTTTCCGCAGAACTGACTATAACCAGAATGTTACATCTCTTCCTGGGACATCAAAGACCCCTGATGGCTCATTTTTAAGAACAGAAGCCGCTTCTTCATCTGGGTTGTTCTCATTTGATAAAATTGTGGACGATATTCTGAAGTACCTCAACATTTCTGATCCTCTCAAAAGCATTGTTCTGGCACTGCCTCCTTCTGTGAAGACCCTCTTGAAGCAATTGACATGGAAGTGGCCCCTCATTGCAGCAATCATTTCCTTCGATGGATAATTTTCCAAACGAGGCCTGGGCTTTGATCACTGTTCTACAGTGGAATTGTCGAAGTCTCATTCCTAAATTAGATTCTTTTAAGTTTTTAGTTCACAATAATGATTGTGATGCATTTGCTCTTTGTGAAACTTTGCTCTCTTCAGATATCGATCTTCCTTTTTATGATTTTAACATTATTCAACTGGATCGTAAGGATTCGCGTGGAGGAGGGGTACTTCTGGGGATCAAAAAGTGCCACTCCTTCTATAGAGTAAATCTTCCACAATTTTCAGGTATTGAAGTTGTCGCATGTCAGGCTATTATTAAAGGTAAGAGCCTTTGTATTGCTTCTGTTTCAGTTGCCAGTGGGTTCAATCCGTCGGACCCGTTAACGTCGCGTTCGATCTTACCCGTAATATCGATTGGACAAAGTTCAAGAATGTGATAGAAGATGCCCTAACGTCGGTAGAAGGGCTTCCACCGTTGGAGGATTATAACTTCCTCTCCAATCAGATCTTGGACTGCGCGCTTCAAGCTCAAACTCGGCCGGTTCCAGGAACGTCTTTCCGTAGGAAACCTCCTTTCCCTTGGTGGGACCAGCAATGCACTGAGGTTTATCGTAAAAAGTCCGACGTGTTTAAGCTTTTCCGAAAACGTGGAACACCCGTACATTTCGAAGCGTACTCGGCTCTTGAACGCGAACTCAAGAGTCTCATCAAAGCCAAGAAACGCGGATACTGGCGGCAATTCGTGGACGAAATGAAGCGCGAAGGATGCGTAACGGGTCTTCAAACAACGAGAGCGAGGAGTACTCGGATAGTTGGATTCTCAAGTTCGCGTGAAAAGTATGTCCTGACTCTGTGACGGCACAGATGATTCCTCGCGAAACGACAAATTTGGTAGACGAGATCAGCCAGCCTATTTCAATGCTGGAGCTCTCACTCGCGCTCCTTTCGTGTGGCAATTCGGCTCCGGGGGCTGATAGAATCAAGTTCAACTTGTTGAAGAACCTCCCTGTCGTTGCTAAGACGCGGTTGATGAACTTGTTTGGCCAGTTCCTGGAGCTTAATATTGTCCCGGATGATTGGAGGCGGGTGAGAATTATAGACATTAAAAAGCCTGGAAAACCCGCGTCAGATTACAACTCGTATCGTCCCATTGCGATGTTATCGTGCATTCGAAAATTGTTGGAGAAAATGATCCTTTTTCGCCTGGACAAATGGGTTAAGATGAACCACCTACTCTCAGATACTCAATTTGGTTTCCGTAGGGGTACGGGAACGAACGACTGTCTCGCGTTGCTTTCCACTGAAATTCAGTTGGCTTTTGCTAAAAAAAAAGAGCAAATGGCTTCTGTGTTCTTAGATATTAAGGGGGCTTTTGATTCAATATCGGTTGAAGTCCTTTCAGACAAACTCCACGCTTGTGGCCTTTCTCCATAAATTAATAACTTTTTGTACAATTTGCTGTCAGAGAAACATATGAGCTTTTCTCATGGAAACTCTACAGCTTCACGATTTAGCTACATGGGTCTCCCCCAGGGCTCATGTTTAAGCCCCCTTTTGTATAATTTCTACGTCAGAGAAATTGACAATTGTCTAAGTAACAACTGCACGTTGAGACAACTTGCAGATGACGGTGTAGTGTCTATGACAAGGCCCAAAGGGGTCGACCTGCAAGGACCCTTACAGGATACATTAGACAATTTGTCAGCTAGGTATCGAATTTTCCACGGAGAATTGGTTGTTAGTCGTTTTTTCTAGGCAGCATAGCCCAGCACAACCAAAGCTTCATCTTTTGGGTAAACTGATCACTCATCTGGTTCGATTCCAAATACACCTAGAGATCCCACATTGAGTATCTGAAGCGCAAATGCCAACAAAGGATCAATTTTTTCCGTACAATTACCGGAACGTAGTGGGGAGCCCATCCGCAAGATCTTCTAACGTTGTAGCGGACAACGATTTTATCGGTTTAAGAGTACGGTAGTTTCTGCTTCCAGTCGGCGGCTAAAACGCACATCATCAAACTGGAACGGATCCAGTATTGCTGTCTTCGTATCGCGTTAGGATGCATGCACTCGACTCATACGATGAGTCTTGAAGTGTTGGCGGGCATGTTGCCACTCTCTGATCGGTTTTCGGAATTGTCCCTCAGGCTCCTCACCCGTTGTGAACTTATGAACCCACTGGTAATCGAAAACTTTGAAAAGCTTCTTGAGCTGAACCCTCAAACTCGTTTTATGTCATTGTACTACGTGTACATAACACAGGATGTCAGCCCTTCGCAGCATAATCCCTATCGTGTTTGCTTCTCCGACTTCGGCAATTCTGTTCATTTTGGTTTATCCATGACGCAAGAGATTCGCGGAATCCCAGAGCATCATCGTTCCATGATTGCTCCGTCAATTTTCGCTGCAAAGTTGGCCAAGTTGATTCCGCAAGATTGTTCTTCACAGATCGATCACTAATAGAGGCGTCAACTTGTTTTGGTATTTATAACGAATTTCATAGCGCCTCTCGAATGCTTCATGCTCCTTGTTCCTTATATGTTGCTGAACTGGCGGCAATACATTATACGCTAGAAACGATCGCCTCACTTGCACCAGATCATTATTTTATTTTCATGGATAGTCTCAGTTCTGTTGAGGCTTTTCGCTCCATGAGGCCGGTAAAGCACTCCTCGTATTTTCTCATGAAAATACGAGAGCTTCTAAGTGCTTTATCTTTAAGATCTTTTGTCATCACCTTTGCATGGGTCCCATCTCATGGCTCGATTCCGGGCAATGAGAAAGCGGACTCGCTTGTAAAGGTGGGCGCTATGGAAGGCGATATTTACGATCGACAAATCGCCTACGACGAATTTTTCTTCATTTATCGTCAACAGTCACTCGCCAGCTGGCAAAATAAATGGAGTGAAGGGAGTTTGGGACGATGGTTATATTCAATCATCACTAAGGTGTCGAAGTGTCCTTGGTTCAAAGGTTTGGAGGTGGGTCAAGACTTAATTCGTGTGATATCTCGCCTCATGTCCAATCACTATTCGTTAAGCACTCACTTGTTCCGTGTTGGGCTTTTTTTATCCTTTATTTAACGTCGGTCTCTGTTCCGCAATCTAGTGCCAATCCAAGGGGGACGACTCTAGCTACGATGCAGAAAAGATTTTGTTTTGCTGTGGCTAGCTGTGCACACGCTGAGTAGATAGAAAGAAGATTGATGACGATTCTGAAGATTTCCTGCAAAAGGATGATGTGCGATGCAAGTAGATGCGACAAATGAAAGAAGATTTTTCGAAGATTGATTCGCTAGTGTGAGATTTGTTGAGCATCTAAACTTGAGATTTAGCTGTGTCGCCCCCCTCGTGCCAATCACCGACGGACATCGATTGCCATCCATTGATGGCAACCGAATGTGCAGGAAGGCAGCTTCCACACCTGCGTAGGATATCGCACCCATTCACAACATACATGGGCCGGGACCAACGGCTTTACTTCCCTTCCGAAGGAAGACGTGACCAGAGATTTTTATGCCACAGAAAAATCCCACCGACCTCGGCTGGGATTGAAACCAGATCCATTGGGGTGTTAGAAAGCAGTCACGCTTACCACTACACCACCGGCGCTGGCTTCCGTGTTGGGCTGGGGGACAGTAATCTCTGTGAATGTGGACAAGGTTACCAGGACGCAGATCACATGATTTGGTCATGTGCTGAGCACCGTGGAGTCAGATCCGAGTTGTACGATTCCCTTCGGGCTCGAGGTAGACAACCTAATGTCTCAGTTCGGGATATTTTGGCTAAACGCGATCTGGAGTTTATGCAACTCATATATGTTTTCTTTAAAAATATTAACCATAGACTGTAAGTTCTATTAACCTTGTGTTTAGTTTGTATTGTGTGTGTGTGTTTGTGTTTTTTTTTTGTATATTTGTTTCTGTAAAAATTGTATAATTACAGAATTGATATAACGTCGATAGGATTAAGTATATGTTTTAGAAATAGTGAAAATCTCCTTTTCCCTCTCCCGATCCAAACAATTGTCATCCACTAACCTCGAGAAGACCGCGAGTAATCGGTCAAATCCTTTAATTTTAGATTTAAGACATTTATGCAAAAAAAAGAATATCAAATTGAATACTCATTTTGTTTTCAACAGCAAAATGTACATCGAATTGAGTTTTAAGTTTATATTTATAGCAGAATTAGTTTTCAATGTGATGTCACAGAATAATTTTTTTATAAGACCAAAACGACAGCAACCTGAGTAATCATAATCAGCGTCATCACAACATCAAATCTAGTTTTAAATTTGTTCTGTTTGCTTCTGCTCGGGATAGCTGTGTGCATAGTGAGCTAGTTCAGAGTCTAGCATTCTGAGGGCGTTTATCACCTGAACAACTTTATCCAAAATAGAATCTAGTGCCACGTGGACACTAGCGCCACGTAATGAGATAATCCTAAACTAATCTATATAACATCCGGAAGACCTAGGTCACCTGAAAAATTTTGCGAATGACAGAAACATTCCATATGGCCAAATTTACGAGATATCCCGTACTGGGATTATCATGAACATGTAGGTATCACTTTTGCTCGCAATGTTTTCTGGTTTACGGTAAATTTTGTTCGCAGTAAAAGTGGTACATGTTCATCAGGCACAACATTTTTCCAGTTGTTCATTCAAATTTCGTTATTTTTTGTATGATCACATCTATTCAACTCCTCTGCAACACATCTATGCAATTTAGTTGAGAAAATTTGATATTAGATTTTATTATATTTTTTAATATTTTTAACAAGAGCATCTCATGTAAAACTACTTCAGCATAAGCGCCCATATCGCGCAGAAACATCAAATATATAAATTATTTCGACTTGATCGAATCAAAAGCTACAAAACAAAGACTATATGAACGGATAATATGAATATTTACATTCATTCTTCTCAAAAACAAAAGAAACGCTCCTAGCGAATCCATTTTCCATCATCCTTATGCCTAAGTGAATCCAATGACGTTTCAATGTGTTTGGATGGAATTGAAACTCGTGTGACGGAATTGGAATCAAGAAGCAGTGTTATATGTTTAACAATGTTTGAACAATTTGTGACTACTTACCAAATCCACCGGCTATGGAAAAGTAAATAAAGTTATCTTTGATAGAGACATTATTTTTTTTAACAAACTCGTTTAAAAAAGAGAGGTAACATGCACACTTAAAAAAATGTATGCAAATTTACGTGCTCTGAGACGGACATATACGAGCATCAATTTTAACATAAAATTGGGTCATAAT
This sequence comes from Ochlerotatus camptorhynchus, assembly GCF_037179485.1. Taxonomy (NCBI): domain Eukaryota; kingdom Metazoa; phylum Arthropoda; class Insecta; order Diptera; family Culicidae; genus Ochlerotatus; species Ochlerotatus camptorhynchus. The sequence continues at coordinate 235,251 of NW_027040993.1, forward strand.
AGACGTGAAATTCAGCTCAATCAAATGTACTTTCGAACTTTTCAGTCTCGGAACACTTATTTTTACATTACATGTTTGTTTACGTCTCATCCTTTATGTCAAAGATGGATTCCGTCACGTGTAATATTAGGTATTTCTAAGTGTGTTTGGGTTGTGCTTAGTGTGACATACACTGTCCTTAAAAACTGACAAGTTTCCTTGCTTCATCTACGGAATCAAGTTAGGCTATGATTCTATAAAGACCAATACTTTGCTAAACAGAAGCCTGTAAACCAAACGTTCAGCCTGTCAACTATTAGCTCATCCCCTCGTTGCAAATGATTGTACGATAATGGTTCGTAAATGTGAGAAAATACTATCAAGCGAACGAAAATGAATAACATATGATCAAGTCTCGCCGTGGGATTTACTGGCATATCCAGATAACAATGAATATCAAGTAGCATCGCATCGTTTCCCCCTTTTTCAGGAAACATTCAGTACCCGGTTCGCTGTTATTTTGATATCTTCCGCCGAACAAAAGGAAATTCTCTGAGGTATTAAATTAATTTTACAAATTTGTTTTATTTTCTGTGAATGTGAGAATCATTTTCACTCAGCGAATCAGGCGTGAAAATATATACCGAGCTCTATAAGGTCCACTGGGACTGTGGGCGTGTGGAAATGTATGGTCTGCCATGGGCCAATAATGCGGTGGTACTTCGTCGGAACATCATTTGTATTAAAATTAGTCTTGTTGCGGATTGCCAAATTTCCCCCTCCTGCTACGCTGCAGTGTAAACAGCTCAACTTTAGAAACTGTCATATCAAGCGTGAAAATTCAATTTTCCTGTTTTCAAACTTCTTTTCTCTTCGGATTCGAAATGGGATGAGAACATGAATGAAATTGAAAAATTGCCAAAAAGAGTACGTAACGAGAATGAGAGCTTTCTTGTCGCAAACGTGACATGACTGTGGCATTCTATAAATCTCCGCTCTGTTTCCAAACAAACCTGCGAGCAGACGAAAGAGACAAAAAAGATTTATAATTGTGTTTGCTTCGCTTGGATGGTCCAAAAAAGGACAACCCCCGAAAGAAGACATTGCAGAACGCTATCCACTCACACACAGGCACAGTGCTGGTGAATCCAAATTGAAAAGCGAATGAAAACTGTCGCCGCTTTTGCAACCACCCACTGATAAATTAATCGAATTTTCTCGTCTCCCCGCGTTGATGCTTCGGGCCAGAAGGCCCCGGTTTTTTTCCCGCTGCTAGGTTTCTTTCGTCTCTTTGTTGGATTGCTTGCCAATGGCTAACCGCGCATATGGGGAACCCTCTGGTGTTTGGGTCAAAACGAGATTGGCAACCGAATTGGGATCTCCGCTTTGCCAATTTGCCAGCGTGGACAAATGGCAAAACCAGAGCGAAAGAAATCAATTCCATTTAATTTCCTTGCCCCAAGCGGAGATTTATTGTTACGGTTACATTTTTCAATCAGAGCTATATATTTTAATTGAATGATTTATCGTTTCGGAGCTGTGTTGAGAACTGTGTGACAGAGATAGCATAACCTAATACTGAAAGAATATAGTTGGAGCTCAGTCTCTGTCTCATTAGGACAGTGGATTTCACATATTATGTGTAAGAAAACAACGCCATGACTAAAGCTGTCCACACTCACTGTACGAGAGAAGCATGCTTTAAATTGCTGGTATTATATTGAATACACACAGTCAATTCTCCGTATCTCGATATTTTTCAAACGCCCCTCTTCCAATTGTTAGGCTTACTAATATTTAACAAAATCCCCACTCTCCCCATTTGTTTTAGGATACAGTCCCGTCCAACCACCGCTATTTCTCGGCTGTCCTTCAACCTATTTAGCTCATTATCTGTAGATAGTACTAGTCACAAACAAAAAATCAGCGTTATTGATTCAATGAGAACTATTCCACAGCCGCAGTCAGTTTATGAGCAACAAGAGCGACGCACATTTTTGCCTGTGGACTTGGAGACATACTTGAAGTCCCCGCGTACATCGTACGGGCTAGGCAAAAATGTGCGTCATCTTGAAAACTGTCGCTTTAATGGCCCTTCGCTCATTTTCAACTTCTATTCAATTTTCATACTGCCGTACTCTAACGGAACTATCCACCTACATTCTTCTAAAGATCATTCTCTAGCTAATAAATCATCACACTTAAAGCTTCATGTTAGCATTTCCAACCAACTCTGAAAATCGTTAACTTCGCGTATGAAGTAACATAAAAAACACTTTGAAAATAAATTTGGGTTAGTCAATTTAGCTGGAAAATTTTGGTTTTACACATTGTCCCGGACATGGAATACTTTGATAATTCATAACTTATCCATAGCAATAATGCTTTGATAATTCATAACTCATGAATACGATGCTTGGGTAAAAATAAAATTTTAATAGTAAAGTCATATGGAAATTATTCCAGCAATCTACACCCAACCGGAAAATGTAAGATTCTATTACAGATTTAAATGAAAAACATGCATAGTTTTCAATGTTTTGCGACACAAACAAATTTTATAATGTGTTCGAAGATTTTTAATATAATTTTGTAATTTTTATGTTAGGTTACTTTTCGAACAATGTTTGTTATCCCAAATGCATTGCGTCTAGAAAATCAGCTCGTGGAGGTCAATATTGATACCTGATCCAGGTTGGAACTGAATAATAAATGAATTCGCTACAATTGAAAACAAAATATTATACCGATACCCGATTAAAAAATTCCAAATAGCCAAAAACTCAGCAATCTAGTTTTTTTCAATTGTGTTCATACAGTAGTTTTGCTAAAATATAAGGACAGCAGTATGTTCAATTTTGAGATACACTGCACACTAAGATTTTGTTTCCGTGTTCGGTAAATTTTACCGAAATCAGAACAACTGAACGTTCGGTAAAACTTTGACCTTCATTTTGAAGGCTATTGAAATTGAAAATAATATCAAAACATGTTCAACCTTGTTTAAATGATCAAATCTTGGGTTGCCTTGTCAGGAATACCTCAAGGAAGTCACTCTATTTCAACTATTTGAATTTGGTCATCGAAGGCCCACGACTATCGTATGTATACGATCTTAATCTACTTTCGGATCAGCTCGATTTATGACTACCATCATCGTCAGTTTGAATCATTTGCCAGCTGTTTTCTGATGGCGATACTACATTTTTTCCCCTTTCAAGCGGCATTTTAAATTTTTGCCATGGAAAAAAGTAAGCAAACTTCCAACGCCCTGTGATCTGTTTATAGATCAGCATTTTTTTTCTTAACCATGTCTTAACAGAAATTGAGCACGTAAATTTTGTTTTCAATATCACTAGAATGATCCTTGGAATATCCTTAACATCTGGTTTTCAAATAGTGTGAGAATAATCCTTGGGTTACTTCTGGAAAATCGAGCATTGTCCGAAGGCCAAGAACGACTTGTGTGTTAACAAGTTAAGAAGACCAAGTCCATACATTTTTATTATTAGGTTTTGATAATTACAGAGGTGACACCAGCAATTACTTTTATACATTTTCATACCAGGTTTGAACCCCTGATGACGCATCGGTAGTTATCGAAAGCAATTGGTACAGATAGTTCTTAGTACTCTGTCAATGTGGATACTTGACGTCTCCGGGAAAGTTGTTTATCTTGAAAATTCTAAACCGTCAAAGTTCCACAGCTTACATTTTCAAGTTATTAGGAGTACAAAATTAAAATTTGTTAAAAAAATGGTGGAATTCCGAAAAATTGTTTTTTACTCTACTTGGTTATTTTCATTAACATTATTATTATTTATTTTTTACCTGATGCAAATGCACAAAATACATAACTTTTGCTAAGGTTTAAATTAGATTTAATCATAATTTTTTTAAATGAAGATATTTGCAGAAACTATTGCTACTAATTTGAAAGCTAGAGGTCAGACTTTTACCTTGAATTGATTTCAGATCGAATACTTGGAAATACACTCAGATTTTTGTTTTAAACGGGGATTATGCTGCCTATAATTGCATATCAGTCCCATATGGATTTTCGTCAATTTTAAGATAACAACACTACAATATCAAATGGCATCTACTTTCATATTATGTAATAAAACTACGAACTTTGATCATGAAAAATGAATCCTTGAATTCAATCGTCCAGAGGTGAGGTTACAGTTCTGTTTTCGAGTCGCTATATTTTTCACTGATATAACATTACATGCAAGCTTCGATGCAACTGATATTAACTTGAAAAAATGTTAAAATAATTTACTTCGATTTTTCAAATATTTACATAGGAATCGCACTTCGCAGCTTCGACTGCCATTTTCTCAATGCCTACTTTTTCTATATGGGACTGATATGGGATTATTGGCAGTATGTACACACTTAGTTTTTTTCTACCGAGCTCGTCTGTTCAAATCTTGGCAAAAATAAGTTTCACTGAGATCTCAGCAAAAGTGACATTTGATTGCAGAGTCTCGGATAGTGCTTTGCTGAATCTCAGCAAACAAATTAAATGTCTGACAAACGGCGCCGGTGGTGTAGTGGTAAGCGTGATTACCTCTCACCCCAGCAGACCTGGGTTCAATCCCAGTCGGCGCCGCCGGGATGTTCTCAGGCATAACAGCTCTGATCACGCCTTCCTTCGGATGGGATGTAAAGCCGTTGGTCCCCGGTTCATGAGTTGATGGGTCGATAGGTAGGGTCCAGGTGTGGGAGCTGCCTTCCTGGCACGTCGGTAGCATTCGTGCTCAGCACGGAAAACAAGATCGACAAAAAAAACAAACCAAAGGAAAAAAAAAATGATTGCTGAGATCTCAGTAAAACTTTTTTTGCCGAGATTTGCACAGCCGAGCTCGGTAGAAAAAACTAAGTGTGATCTACCGTGTAAAAAAAAAGGTTAAACGTTTTGGTTTTAATGTCAGTACTAATATTAGCATGCTAGGGACAAATACACATTTTTAAAAATGTCTGTATTTACACCAATAATTAAGATAATTTTTCCTTGACCTTAATAATAGTTTGTCAACTTATTGGTTATCGTTACAAATAAATATACCTATGACGTAAAAAAAAGATTTGAGTGTATCGAAATTTTTAAGCTAGTCATGGTATAAAATTGTTATTTTTCAAATAAATTATGTAATCAACAACGGGGGCGACTCCGGCGTAATGGTTGGCATCCATAGCTCTCACGCCAAAGTCTCCCCCGGATAAGTCACGAATGATCCAAGAGCGTTAAAGAGCACTACTTCGGCCTAATCGCCCATTTTGGGCCTATCGAGCAGTAAACAAGTCAATTATGCGTTTGGTACGATACTTTAGTTTAAAAGCTACCTAACGAAGTCAATGAGAACGCGTTATATGAATGTTTACATCCATTTTTCTCAAAAACAAAAGAATGCTCCAACCGAATCAATTTCTATATTCATCCGATAGGCCGAAGTGAATTCAATGGCGTTTGAATAGCGTTTCAATGCATTAGGCCTAATTTAGAATCCGTAGGCCGAGTTTGGAGTTAAGAACCAGTGTTAGATTTTTAACAATATCTCAACAAAAATTTTCTCTTTAGAAAATCTTACAGTAAATTTAGAAATCAACTGCAGTGATAACATTCGATTTTGTGAAAAAAAACGTTCGAAAAATAAAGGCAAAGGGCGGGTTGTGCTAAGTAGTGCTCATGCAGGACATTCGGAGGTCCGGCACCGATTGGGACGAGCCTATCGGGATAGCACTTCGAGAGCAGTGGTATAGATGGAGTCAGTTGTTGCAGCAGTTGGGAGCCGTAGAAGACCCTAGATGTTTTTTCAGTGGAGCTAGCAGTGAGTCGCTGGATGACATGCAGATCCATGTATTTGTAGACGCCAGTGATACAGCATATTCATGCGTCGTCTATCTTCGCATAGGAGATGTGGGTACTCCACGGTGTACATTGGTTGCTGCTAAAACGAAAGTTGCACCATTGAAACCACTTTCGACACCCCGATTAGAGCTGCAAGCAGCGATGATAGGCAGTCGGTTAGTCCACAACATATGTACATCTATAAGCCTCCCTATCAAGCAGTGTTTCCTGTGTGTGGATTCCGCAACAGTTTTAGGCTGGTTAAAACCCGATGGTCGTCGCTACCATCCCTTCGTTGCATTCAGAATAGGAGTGATTCTCAGCTTGACAAATGTCGACGAGTGGCGGAAAATTCGATCGAGCCAGAACGTTGCTGACCTGACGACCAAGTGGGGCACTGCTCCAGAGTTCAGTAAAGACAGTCGATGGTATAGGGAACCTTAATTTCTGTGGAAACCCGAAGAAGCCTGGCCGACAGAGGAGAAAATATCGGCAACAACGGAGGATTTATGTGCTTTCTACGTCCATCATCATGCGGTAGTGGAGCTTTGATCGATATCAACAGATTTTCGAAGTGGAAATATTGACTGCGAACGGCAGCATACGTACCTAGCCTTAATAATTTGTTATGGTTTTTTTTTGCTTAACGACGTGTTTGGGGTATCATCCAAACCATTTGTGGAAAAGTTCGACTATTTGGGTTATTGTTCGTTTATGGTATTTGTTTATTAGGGAGAGCGGTTAGCTGTTTCCATCACCAAAAGCTCATTGGCATACTTTCTAGTGAGGAATGGTTTGGAGTAGAGAATTTTCTTTGGCGGCAAGTGCAGTGTTATCCAGACGAGTACGCTGCGCTCCATTAGGTACAACAAAACCTATCGAGGCAAAGAACCGATGATTTTGAGCAAAGTAAGTCCTCTCTACAAGCAGAGGCCGTTCTTCGATATCTACGGTGTGATTCGGGGGAGCAGTAGGATAGGAGCTGCATCTAACGCCCCCACCGAAGCTGAGTATCCCATTATTTTACCAAAAGGTCAGTGTCTAACGTTCTTCCTCGTTATCACCGGCAGTTCCTGTACGGCAGCAACGAGACCGCATTCAACGAGTTACGTTAGCAGTTGAGGATTCCACATCTGCGGTCTATGATCCGGTATGTTGCCAAGGAGTGTCAACGATGCTGTATTATAAAAGCTGTTACACGTCCACCAATTTGTTTATTTGTTTATTTGTTTATTTAATAATTCAACTGACAATTAATGTCTTAATGAATAAAACTTAATCTAAATAGTTATGGTCAACGAAACGAAAACGGTCAAGTAACCGGCGACGAAACACATTTGCTGATACGTTAAAGTCAAATTCGCAATAAAAGTAGTTAAATTGTCGGCTGATTGCACGAATTGGCTCATTCTGCGTATAATTTCTGCCTCGTGGCTCCAAAAACAGAAATTCGCGTTGACAAAGAGGTCTCTCAGGAGCATACATATTTAGCTGGGCCAGCAACGTTGGACAGTCGATGTCACCCGTGAGAAGCTTTCCAGCAAACATAGCTTGAGCGACCGTCCGTCGCACCACTAGCGGTTCGATGCCCAGAAGACGGCAACAGTACATCAGAAAGTGCCTACAGTGTTACAAAGCAGTCCTGCGTGATGACCATTCGCCGATTTATCGCCCGTCGTGGGTCCCCTGAAACGTTTTATTCGGACAATGGGACTAACTTTGTCGGGGCCAGCCGTCTGCTAGCAGTCAGATCAGAAGCATCAACGAGGGCTGTGCGGTGACATTCACGAACGCAAGGACGAGTTGGCGATTCAATCGTCCTTTGGCACCGCACATGGGTGGTCCATGGGAACGAATGGTGAGATGTCCAGGTAACTTTGGCAGTGATTTCGGATCAACCGCAGCACTTCAGCGATGAGGTGATCGAAACGGTGATCCTAGAAGCAGAGACAGTCGTGGAATCCATGCTCCTCAAATACGGTTCACTGGGTTCAGCAGAAGGGGAATCACTTACACCCAACCACTTCCTCTTGTATGGCACGAAAGGTACACTCGGATGGAGTTGGAGCTCTAATAAATAGCTGGAAGCTGGCACACCATCTGGCGGATAGCTTCTGGCAGCGACCATATTTGACTAAAAGGACAAAGTGGCATGAACTAGTCAAGCCTTTGCAACCAAGAGATGTCGTCTTAGTGGTTGATGAGACTAAGCGGAATGGATGGGTCAAAGGTAGAGTCATCGAAGTATTGGAGGAAAAGGATGGTCAAGTTCGTAGTGCTACAGTTCGTACGGTTCCCGGGATCATCAAGCGCCCTGGAGTGAAGCTAGTCCCTTTCGGACATAGTTTTTGATGGCACTTCCGGTTTGGATCATAATAGAACGTGTTTATGCTCTGTAGATGGATAATTAAGTTTCTTAATAATTTGCTGTACACACTTAATCACGGTTTCTCTGTTCGGTAATTTTATTTACAGTTGAACTGTAAATCATAAAAACTACAAACTACTGACGTTCAATAGCTTTTGCGATAAACTACTGAATACGGTAATAGCAATTACTGGATTTACGGTAACTTAACAGCTTTACGGTGAATGACTAAAACTTTACTGGAACAGTCATCAAACTTAATTTCAAAATTACTGATCACACCAGTAAATTAAATTATTTTGTTTACGTCACCCTCCTCCGTTCCACCTCGTGCACTTGATTTCCGAAATGTATGTGTGAAAACAGCAATCGTTTGTGAAAATCAACACAGGAGTGCAGAAACAGTCACGGAATTGAGTAGTTTCTGCACTCCGGTACCGACTTTCAGGAGATTCATTAAGTTTTGAAGCATAAATAATCAAGTGCCTGTAGTAGAGCTCCACATTTAGGCACGCCAAGAAAGTAACCAGCCGGCTAAACCACGAGCAAGTGTTGACCACTCAAGCTGGACTAGCTCTGGATTAGCTCAAGTCTGGACAAATTAAAGCGTTATTGCTACTCCGCCTCTAAACATGCTAACCTAAGTCACCAAATAAACATCGCTAATATTTTATTTATTCATCAAAATACTGCAATAAAAATATTGAAAAAGTCAGCATCCAAATAAGTAAACTAATATTTTACTGACAAATACAGCAACTATTTACTGATTAAAGCGAAAAAATTTGACAGTTCACGGATTTTGCGATTTACTGAGTTTTCAGTTAAAGCAACAACTACTGAATTGATTACTGAAAACTCAGCTGTTTAAAAAACCCTGTAAAATTTTAACGACCTCGGTATTCTAAACTCTGTGTGTGTAATTTAGTTAAAGTGATACGTAGGTAAGAAAATTCATTATTGAAATGTACACCGAGTGAAACAGGTTTCCTTTATTTTTCAGTAGCTAAAAACATTTATGTATTACAGTTCAAATCCGCCGACTCAGTCCGAGTTAGTCGCGATACCGTTAAGGGACCTGAATGATATTCGCAATTGGATTGAATGTTTGATTTGATTTTCAAAGTGATCATAACATTATTTGTTAATGTATAGTGCAGACCCACTACAAAGACTACAACGTATCTGATTGTTGCGGGAATTGTAAATTAGGCATCGCACTGAAATGTAAGAAATATCACATTAAATCATTTCGTTCCCTTGTAACAATTCTCAATAATTTTTAGCTTGATTGTTAATGTTGCTAATAAGAAGTGTCGATATTGTCAGGAAAACTTCCCGAACAGACAGCTTTAAGCTTTTTCATGAATATTTCGTGTAATTTTACAAGGGCGTTGGCAAGTGTCTATGGTCTTACAAATACAAAAAGTTTGTCTACGCATGAAACCTCTCAATTATTGTTTACATAGTTTATAAACAGCGCCTTTTGTTATCGATCAGGAACCTACCGGTTTCTCAAAATATGAACCCAGAAAAAAATAGGTTATTTAGGTATGTAACCACGCTTCACTTTAAAAATATTGGTTTCATCATTTGCCCTTTTCACCAATAAAGGACTAAAGTTTTTCGTTTATTTGTGCTATTGAGAACTACTTACATTATCCTCCTGTGGAGTTCTAATATGTTTAGGGTCCGACTTGTTGCCAGTTACCAGCTTACAAGCTATAGTGGCTCGAAACATGCTGATCAGAAGTTATTTTTAGTTGAACACATTTAAGTTGGGACACGATCCAGGCGATCATTCTCACATTTACCAGTAATGACAAAATGCTGAATAATTATTAAAGGTGACGGTGGGGTAGCCTTGCTTAATGTTGCTAAGTTGAATCTGTCTGGAAGAATCTAGGTACCTTTACACTTCTCATCCTTCATATCAGTAAGATTTGGAATAAAAAAAATGTTGTAGCACAAAAGCATGCTTTAGAAACCATATTCAAGGAAATCCTCCTAATCGAAGTTGCCTTCATTCAGGTTGACCCATTACTGTTAATAATGCACATGCCCAGTCAAAGTCCTACACATACTGCCGATTTTCTATAATCACCGTCTTATTGTATATTGCACCTAATAAAACCTAACTAATCGATTTGCACGTACATGAACGAACCCCTTCAACGTGGAACAAATCAAGAGGGTGGCTACAGCACAACAGCTTAGCTCAAGTGAGTAAATTTTAATGCGATTAGTGGCAATCGAAAGCATATTATATCTGTTGTCGTGATGGAAGTCGACAGCCAGTGAACCTATGCGAATCACAGGGACAGGAGATGGCTCATCTGTATGGATGTATGTGAGTGAATGCCACGAAGGATTTCAAATTCCAATAACAGCATCCTGCTATCAACTGTAGCGTGCAATATTATTAATTTTGTGCCAGCGTGCACAAATGGCCTTTTATGTGACAGCAATCAGACAAAAGGCCATAATAATTAATATCCCTAATCCGTTTTCCACCGAGCTAGCGCACGCACTCCTCAAATTCAATGTTACGGGGTTTGAACAATTTTCTCTATTCTATCTATTTGCAGGTATGGTTCCAAAATCGAAGGGCAAAGTGGCGTAAGACTGAAAAATGCTGGGGCCGAAGTACCATTATGGCCGAATATGGGCTCTACGGTGCTATGGTAAGGCACTCGCTGCCACTGCCGGAAACCATCCTCAAATCGGCCAAGGAGAACGAGTCCGTTGCACCGTGGCTTCTAGGTATGGAGATGAAAAGTAAATATCTTTCTATTTCTACGCTCATCCCGCTGCCAGATTAGTCAAGTTTCTTTGGGAATGAGAAATTTGTGCTCGTCAAAGATGTTTCATAGCTTTCTACTCATCCTGAATTTATTTTATTAATCTTGCACTTAGTTTGTAGTTATTAGTTAGATCATCTACATTCTCGATGTTCTCGAAATGATACCTTATTCCCTTTTAGGCATGCACAAAAAATCCATGGAAGCGGCGGAAACTCTAAAAAACTCAGACGATAACAGTGATCGGGAAGAAACTCGAACAGAAGCCAGTGATATTAGTGCCGGTTCAAGTTTGAACAATCATGGTAGCTCTCCAATGAAATCACCTGGAATAAACCCACCAGGTAGTACGAACAGCGGAAGTACGAGTAGTTCCAGTCATCTCTGTTCTAGCTCAAGTAGTGGCCAATCCCATAGTACTCACCAAAATCCAACAACGAGTGCTGTAGCGCACCTGTCACCTTCTTCGGCTCATTCTCCAATCAATAGTTCTTCAACGGCTTCGATAACACCACCCCCATCAGCATTAACACGACATCGAACATCTCCTCTAGTTTCGTTAGCCGGAGGTCAAACGCAATCTGGCCCATTAGGTCATCCGCATCATCACCATCACCATCCACACCCAGCACATCATCACAGTCCGGTGGACAGTAAGGAGTTCAAACTGACCACCACAAGTCCAACAGGAAATAGTTACCACCCCGAAAACGACCCCGAAGCGTTTAGGTGGGTTGACTACCGAGATCCTGTTTCCTACATACGGTGATTTGAATTTATTATACTATATTTCATAAGCTGCTGCAGCACAAAGATCAGTCATATTCATCATTATTGAAGTAATCTATCAATGAAGAATGAGTTAATCAAACAGTCAACGTTACCACTAACTCATTCAACACATAGTTTATTGATTCATGTAATTTTCATGTAATGCAGTTTTTTTTTCGGTTTGGGACAACTTCTATGACATTCATAAAATTTAAAAAATTCGCAATTGTATTTCAAAGTCAAACAAATAATGATGCCTATATTGACTGAAAAGAGGCCTTATTAATTCAAATTATTAGCAAAATTGCGTTGGTGGTTTAGTTGTAAGCGTAACTGCTTTCTCATCCTAGTGTGTCTGGATTCAATCCCAGTGGAGGACGTTGGGATTTTTCTGAGGAGAAAAAAATCTTTGGTCACCCCTATTGAAGAAACGACTTCTTGACGATTTTATTCAACTGCATGTTTAATAATACAAGTGCAATTTTTTATAATAACTTCTGTTCAGGCTTTGTTCACACAAATCTGGAGAATTTATTCAACCACAACATGGTGTTGGTTAAAGTATGTCGAGAAGCTTTTATTTGACTTCCATGAGTTGTAACAGAACTTATTCGATCAAATGTTTTATTATTCATCGTTTATTGGACATCTTTGCTTCCTTAACAGTGATGATTTATACGCTTGATTATCATGTGAAGTAAAGTTTAAATTAGACACTATTATACATTTATTAAACGATTGTTCAACTGCAGGAAAATTAACCCAAAAATAAAGAACGGTAGAAGAAAGACAGAGTTGTCTTTTCTTTAGTGATTGTTTTCACTATTTCTGACGAAACACGCACCACACAGATACTAGAAAATTTATTACATACATATAATATGGGCTTCGAACAATGTACCTTCCGATCACCAGCATGTTGCCTTGCCATCTGAGCTATCCTAGAATACATCATATTAATTTATTCATCGTTGAATTTATGAGACCAATTCTACCTCTTTACCTCTCCAATTTTCAAGGAAAGGATGCTGGGTTATTTATTAAACTAAATCAATGAATTTGTTGTCGTGAGTGTTGTGATCGATGAATTACGATTTAAAACACAGATAAAATTTCTGATTTCGTTAATGTTGTTGGACTGAACCAGTGTTGTATACCTTCATACAGCAATATTGGTATTCAGGTATTCAGTTTGTTATTAGATCAAACATCTGGTTCTAAATCAGGGAGATAATCAACGTTTATAAAACTTCCAATAAGTAAATTAATCATATCAGAGCAAACGACGGAATAAAGGCGCATCTATCGATCTCAATGAGCTTTTTTCAGCACATAATTCGACATCCTGTTTTATTCAGCATTGTACACTGTTATACAGCATTTATTCATATGCTTATTTGTGACTTTGAATTGTTTGTTTGGACGTCTTCCTTCGGAAGAGAAGTTAAGCAATTGGACCCGGCCCATTTGTTGGTGAGTTCCATGGGTTCCAGGTGTGAAAGTCACCTCCCTGACATTCTATTGTCAACAGTAATCACCAATCGTCGCACGTCGGTGAATGGCATTCGATCAATGACATTTTTATAAGGTCTGGGCCAACAGGCAGCTTGCTGGTGTTAGAAGCAAAAATGTTGTAAACATTGCTGAACATCGGCGAACAGATAGAAATACGTCACTGCCAACATACTGAGAACAGATAGAAATACGTCACTGCCAACAGCTGTTTCGTGTAAAAAGATAAACATTGCAATATAATACGAACACCACTAACCATTTGCACATTTCACTAACACCAATAAGCCCTTTGGCCCAGACCTTATATAAACGTCATTGGCATTCGATAACTGATCACAAACCGATGTTAAATAATGAAAAAAAGGATGCAAAAATCGAGGGGTTTCTACCAGTGTTAACTACCGGTCAGTGCCAGTCAGATGTCCAAAAATTTATCTGATTACTTTTCAATTAATTAAAATTGCTTTATTACTTTGAAATTACTTTTATTACTCTCGATTACCGAAATTACTACGATTACTTGAATATTTTAGGACTTACTTTGGAATTATTGAATTAATTTTAATGATTAACAATGTTTCCATAGATGGAATTGTTAGTGAAATATGACAAAATCCAAACTCGATTAATAAAAATGAAATGCCCAGCAAAAAACAAAACTGGTATCATGTTAAACTCATATTTCAACCTGAGTTAAAAAAAAGAAAAGTTGAAAGTTTTACAGTAAATACTGAATTTCAATATAGCAAGACTCGTCTGTTGCTTTTATTTCGGGATTTGAACATTTACGCGCGTTGATGCGAATGTCAACAAAATTGGCAATCAAATCCTAAAAGGAAGAGGAGGCTATATACATATAAATACTATAGATTCCATAGATAAACGGAGGCAAAGTATAATGTAGCCAAACGAACTGTCAGTTCGTGTAGTCAAACGAGCATGACGTCATCATGGTGCTGATCGAGGGAGAAGTATTGTAATATTATAAGCACAAGACGCTTTCCACACTCCACATTCCGATTTATTTCACGGACAACGGACGAAGGAAAGATAAAGCAAACCATTCCTCGATTCATTGTTGCAAAGATTTGCTTTGCACTTCATTTTGAACTTTTGCGCACGAAACAAAATAAAACTGCGCAACGAAGAGCTCTATGATGGCATGAACTTTTTTTACGGATGCAATTCAGATCATTTATTTTTCATGGGTGCCAAAACAACTTTTTGTGCCTCCGCTTGTCTATGGAATTTGGAATT